>NW_016178403.1:0-7883 GCF_001687245.7 Rhagoletis zephyria | reverse complement strand
AAAATTAATATACCCTTGTGCACAAGTGCGCTCGGGTATAAAAAGTGGATGGCAAAAAGTTGACGACTATTGACCAGTGAGAAGTGGACAAAAAACTGTACAGAAACCGTTTATGTATGTATATGCCTAATATGTATATGTCCAATTTAGGTCGTTCTAAAATTCATCATTCAGATTTTAGAAGAGAAATTGGCGATCGTAGTATCTGACTAACATACGAATTTGCTGAGTGAATGAGAGGTAAAATCTATTTTATGAGAAAATTTCTGTTGATTATTCTCGAACGTGTAAGCTAGATAAGTTCGTTTATATATATTTAATCCAGAAGAGCGTTGATGTTTGTTTTAATGTTTTTCTTTTCAGATTTCCAAGCGATGTTCAAAGCCCTCTTCTATCTGATGATTATGATTGTTGTGGTACTTTACGTTAAAGCAATGAGGTAGCCGTTGTGTTGACTTCAAGACTACGGGCTTTAGGGTAACTGAGTCTTTTTGTGACCTAAGCAACAGTGGGATTCTGAAAGTTTCCGCATTAAATTCGCATCTCAACATTTCTCTAAATAAAAATAAGCACCACTTTACCTATCAGAATTAGGTTATTTCATATTGACTCTCCTACTTTTTCATATTGCTCGATATTTATAGAATTTTTAACCTTCCAGTGGGCGCGTTGTAACGTTGGGCAACTGCGCTCTAACAATCGAATAGCTACCCTGCAGTAAATCGTGCTAGTTCAGAACTAGCGCAGAACTAGCTCTTTAAGAGGCGGTACTGGTCTCGATCTAACCCAACGCAATGCTTTCAACTGTCTCTTTTTACATGGCGATGTTCTACGAAGTGGAAATTGCCACCTCCGCAGAACTTTCGAATTAGTTCTGAACTGGTTCCATTTTCGACAGTTCTGGGACAATAAGTTTTTTATGAAAAACAAAATTTAAAACTAGATTATTGGATATTTTTCATTTTCTAAACTGTTTCCATTTTGGACAGATAACTTTTTTATGAAAAAAATTTTGATTATTCGATTTTTTTTATTTTTTTCTTATCTTTTACAGATTGCATTTTATTTATTTTTTATTATTATTTTATTTTCTTTATATTAAATTTGATCATTTTCTCTTCAATTTCTACACGGCACTCAACAATTAAAATTTATTAAATCTGAAAATCACAACTGCCTCCACCGCGATTTGAACTCGCGACCAACGATGTTAGAGTCGGAGGTCTTGCCGCTGAGCTATTTTAGTATTGTACNTCATTTTCTCTTCAATTTCTACACGGCACTCAACAATTAAAATTTATTAAATCTGAAAATCACAACTGCCTCCACCGCGATTTGAACTCGCGACCAACGATGTTAGAGTCGGAGGTCTTGCCGCTGAGCTATTTTAGTATTGTACGAGAATTGAGAATTTCTGCATTTACTTCTCAACAGAACGCAACTAGCACATCAAAAGTTTCAACTGTCCCTCTCTGCAGCCGTTTTGCACTAGTTCAGAGATAGTTCTGAAATGTATAGGGCGGAACTAGCGGTTTAGCAGACTGTCTCTAAATTTTACTGCAGGGTAGAAACACGTGACAAATTTTTAAAGGTGGGTAAATGGATTAAGCATAGTTGTGGTAAATTTTACGAAAGCGATTTCAGCCTCCAATTGCTGGCCATCAGGACTTATTGATTACATTAAATGCTTTTGGGTTAGTTATTCAACAAATAGGAAGTGCACCAAACTGAGGATGTACACAATCCTGAAGTTGAAAGGCTTTCGAAAATATGGCCTTAGTTCGACATTAGAATCAATTCAAGAGGCAGAAAGCAAAACAAGGCGAAGCGGAGCAAAGGCACGGCTGTTCATCCTGATTCGAGGTGGAGCGGAACTTTTCTCTTGGAATAGGCTGCAATTTTTCGAAATTTTTTTTAATCTTGCTTCAGAAGACTTAAGGTATCCACACACTTGTGCGATTCTATCGGTAAAGATGCCTTTACTGAAAAAATTTGGTTTGAATATTTTGATTTTTGTTCACAGCATCGTCATGGCGATGAAAAATCAAGCATTCCGGCGATCGATCGAAAGACGAAGCAAATCGGGCTAAGCTGGAAGCAGCTCAAAGCGATGCCCGCTTAGGATTAAAGGAAATGAAGAAGAAGAAGACATAAAATTAATATTTTTTTTGGCGCTTTTGACCGATTAAGTTCACAACAAATATAAAACCGATCCAGCGATAGAGGCCAATTGAAACAGTTTATGTGATTGCTTGTCACCAAGTCGATATTTTACAAGGCTTAAAAATGAAGGTGTATCGGATTTTCAAGCCCACAAAAGCCTACTTCTGAGTATTGACAAAATTCCAATAGATTTATGTACATATGTATGAAAACCCTTCAAAATACATACATACATAAGCAAGTACTCGGCTTTCATTTCGCATATTATTGCGAGGAAAGTTAATGTGGCATGAAAGCGCTGCTGGCCAAATACATAGCACCCACCCAATTTCACATAAAAGTACAATACATACTAAATATGTATGTACAATGTGTCAATGATATTTTTAGTACTCAAGTTGCATAAACGCTTGCAGCCGTTAAGTTTTTGTTTATCAGTGCTATTGTAATTTTGTGGTACCTGCTGCTGGTGCCGCCGTTGTTTACGCAAATTCTATAACTACTCGTATAGCAGGCGATTCGCAGCAAATGTCCTTGACCTATTAAAATTTGCACTTGAGCTTTGTTTTTTAGCCTTTTTTTATTTTATTTTATTTCATTTTTTTCGTTTTTGGTGATGTTTCTGTATGCATACATCTAGTAAGTTATTTGTCCGCTGTGGCTGGTTTATACTATATCAGACAGCGCCGCAATATCCTTTTCAGACAAATATGCATCACACCGTGAATGATACAGGCATCAAAGGGACTGTGTACATATATACTTATATCTACATATATACATATGTATGCATACCTATGCATGTAAGTGCCTTCTAATGTGCATTAGGGTGCATCACTCGCCATACAAAAAAAAAACGGGACTGCTTTTCCAACGGAATTATAAAATCTATTAAATTTTGAGAATTTCGCCAAAATATTTCAGAAAACTTTTAAGATTTACGAGAGCTAGACTGATTTGAAAACACCACCAAAAATCGATTTTTTTTATGAATAAAACTACATAGTTTCAAAAAATATTTTTTTCCAAAAAATCATTTCAGATGATAGAAGAGTTTAAGCTTAGAAGGTCTGCATAAACATGTTTAAACATTTAATCAACGAAATCAAAATTAAATTAAACCTTTGAAGGTATTTTCAAATCAGTCCAGCACACGTAAGAAACGAAAGTAGCTTTAAAAAAGGTTTATAAATTGAAAAATGTTTGAAAACTTAACTTTATAAAGCTCTTTAAACCTACTTTATTTTTTATGAATAAAGCCATTAACATATAATAAATTTTATAATTCCTGTGGAAAAAATGCAACTTCTTTGGTGAGGCACCCTAACGTACATAAATACACATGCTTACATAGTACGTATACTTGCATAACTTTCTCAAGGCATGCATTGATAAATGTATGTACAGTTACATATCTGAATGTGGCAATATACAATAGTGAGTACTTACTAATTCTCCTTAAAAGAGCTTACGTTACTTTCCATTGGAAGCGATATAGCGTTCTGAACTCATGGCCTGAATAAACAAGGCCCAATTATTTTTCACGGATCGGTGACCTGGTTGACAGTCATGGGGCTAAATTATATACGAGTACATAGCTGAGATCTCAGGGGCGATTAGATTAGAGCTTCACCAAGTCTCAATCTGGAGGATGTACGAAGTTGGCCTAGCCCATCGGTAAAAAGTTACTTCGATTTTGAAGCTAAATAGGCCGCTGCAAGAATCAAGACAATGAATTGGCAGACTAGCTAGCTCAAAGCGACTTAGCCTTGGACACCTCGGAAGCTGAGCGCTTTCTTCGTTTCCTAACTTTAATTAAGCGCCGTATCTGTACTGAGTGAACAGCGCACATACCGGGGATATATGTAAGGGCCTAAGATACTATAAGTTCCCTCTTTATGTATGACTTTAGCGTTGCGTGGGCATTAACCCATTATCCAATTATTTTAATACGCTTTCTCTGGAACCAGATATTATTCTACGTTATCTTCAGCCTACCAGGACTTGCCCATGAATCTATTTAACCCGAATAACCCCGGAGTTTGATTGTAAATATATTTAGCTGATTTCTTCATGATCCGTCATTGGAACCATAAATAATAAATAAACGAAAAAAAGGACATTGGTGGGTGCCCTGGATCGTGAGATATGTCCTGTTCCCATATGGCAACGCCATAGGGTACAGGTTTTTTTGGATTATATATTTTAGATTCATCGTTCCTTTGCGTTCTTTTACCGGAAAATAAGATGTGCAAGGCTACTATATTGATGAAAAATTAAAGTTTCCTTGAATTTTTGTATAGATTGCGAAGATTATGAATAGGTCCGATGCCATCGTTAGCATAGGTCGCCAAGTTATGCTGTTTATCAGACCCAGGCGAGGTAATGCTAGGTCTGGCGAGCTATTACAGCTACCCAGAAACCTGGTAGATGAACCGTTATTCACGGTCAATAATGGCGAATCGTCTATCTGCTTAGCTAATATGTTTTCACATACCACCATACGGTTTTCAACCATGAAAAGCGCACCTACATATGTCGGGATGATATCCTGCCGTAGAGCAGTTCACGGCAGTTGTAAATGTTAACTATTTCTAGGTCAACATCGCCAAACCGGAAGGCTAAGCCCTGACATTCTAGGGTGGGGGGTCCCTGGGACTATACCTTCCCTCGCGATCTCTACGGACGATATTGTAGTCGTCGGAACTCAACAGAGTCAAGTAACAGTACAACTTCGTTTCTTGGACCGCATCTCTCAGTCCAATCTTGTTCTGAAGTCCATTACAGATTGAAGCCAAGTTCCGGTATTTCTTGTTTTGGAGCAAGTGTGACTAAGTGGCTAGCAAAGAGCTGCAGGTTAGCCCTCACACAGGAATTGTGGCCCACTCCCTGTGTGGCCTAAGGCCTGAGCAGTTCCTTAGACGACTTCACCAGTTACAGGTGTTGCACCTAGCCGAATTTGAGTTCGAGAGAAGTAGTCTCTGGAAAACTCAGAAGAAATAGGTTTCTGGTTTCAATTCCCGGCCGGAGAAGAAGGATGCGGAGCAACCCGACTGCAAGGTTTTGTACAATCAACGAAAAACCTTCATCTCTTGCATCGCCTTCTCTACAGCTCATCCGTTCTTCTGGTGGTTCGATGAATACCCTAAGTTCATTATGTTCCTTCGAACAAAACTCTTGTAGGTTGTCTAAGATATTTTTCAGCGATGGATTACTACAAAATTTAGTTAAAAACCTATATAAAATACCATGAACAACGCGAAATGGCGAGAAAATGATAAACAAATTCGTTGTCATGAATTTCGATTAAAACCCTTTTCCAAATGACGTACAGCTAGGGATGGCAAAAAAAAAAATAAAATAATCGATTAATTAATCATATGATAAATCACAAGCCAAAAAAACATAATTGCAATTAATTGCAATTGTTGAGAAATAATCGATTAATCGAATTTTTAAAGGCACTTTTTACGGTAGGTATTCACAAAAACACTCTTCCATCAAAAATTACTAATCCTCTTGTTAATTAGCCTAAAATAAAATAAAGCGAGTATTTTCACCGGCGATAATTACATATTTATTATCTAACATAGTTTGCAAAAACAAAAGCTTGGATAAGCATTTTATTGTGAAGCGGTATTACAGTATTTTGTTTGCTTCCATGCGTCGATGATATTCCGCTTTAGTTCTAGGACTTGGCAATTTAAATAAAAACTCATTTCAACTTGTGGTGACCCAAATCATCATATTTTCGCCTTGAATTGTCTACAAGAGATTTATAAGGGACCCAAAGATTGAACTCATTTTCTATTGACTCTAGAGGCGACTCACTACCCGTTTCCATAAGATCATCTGCAGGCATTATTTAAGTTCGCAAGAGCTTCAGTACTGAGGAGAATGCCAACGGATCTTTGAAATTAATTTTTTAGAACCTCGGTTCAAGTAAGGTTGATGCAGCTAGCAAAAAAGAATGTTCGATGGATGAATTTTAGACAAATACAGAATTCATATTTCTTGAAAATATTTTCACGATTATTTTACAAAAAAAACGATTAAGGAAACACAAAACTACGATACAATTAAATCGTAAATTGAACAAAAATAATCGATTAATTTAATCAAATGACTAATAGCTGCGATCCCTATGTACAGCTAATACAGAACGGTTACAATTCTCTCTTCGAAATTACAGCTTAGGCACCGAGCTTTGTACGGGGCCAATTTTACATATATTGTTCTGAGATTCGTTCTCTCTTAATTGCTCCGAGTAGACAGGACAGTTTCTTACCGTAGAGTTTTCGATCTAGTTGCGATGAACTGTGTAGGTACACGGCGAAATAGTCTCGCTAAATAACTCTCACGTAGACTATGTAGGTGAGCCTCTCGTAGAGCTCTATTGAGTGCTTACACGTCTCTAGAGGGACTTTTGTCTAACTCTCGCGTTTTTCTCTACCGTGTACACTTAGCTTTAGGCCCCTTATTAGTTTCTGTCCCCTTATCGGTGTAATGATGCCCAGGGGACTTGTAGGGAAAAACTATTGATTGCGAAAATTATTCTTTCTGTGTCTACGATTGGCTTCAGTAAATATTTATAGTAAGTGAGTAATGATGAGGTGCTTCTTCAGTTGTATTTTCCTATGTGTACGCCATTTTATTCTCTAATTAGACTTAGATTTATTTATTCTTTGGACACAACTACACTCAGTTGGATTGCTACGACTTGATTTAGGGCTTATTTGCTTATTTGAGTTCTCTGTGCTCCAAAGTCCAGCATGGTGAAGAATTTTCTTAAGAACGTTAACTGACGTGAATGCTTTTGAATGCTATTAGGTAGCAAGGTGCCAATGGCAGAATACCAATCCAGTAAAAATCTTTGTGCGGCAAGATTTTTGTTTAAGCTGACTAGCCGCTATAAATGGGTGTGCCAGTTTCAGGACTAAAATTAATAAAGTGCAGATTTTATGGTGGAATTGGGAGAAATATCCCTCCGTAGAAGAATCTTCTAGAAAAGAACGTAGCAATTTTAAAACCAAAGTTAAAGGGGTAGATTTTATTGTGGATTTATATTTATTCTACAACTTAATTTGAAAGAGCAGAAAGTCTCATTTAAAAGTTATTGCAAATGCGTATTCAAACTATTTTTTTTTATAAGCTACAGAATATGAAGCAGGAGGATAACCCGACCATGCACTTCAGACGGTAGATTTCGCATCTCACTGCACATTTCATTAGAGGTTCAAAAGCACCAATGACATTGTCTTAGCTTGAATAATGTTGAGCATATGAGCGTACAGTAAAGGACTATTTCCGAAAATGGCCTAAATATTTACATTTTTGATTAGCAATTTTCTTACAATAAATGAATAGCTGGCCGGTTGAGGGTTCTTAGTATAGCCTAGCTGAAAATGTAAAACCTTGGAGTATTTTAATTTAGAAGATTTCTGTAAAGATTACTATATAGAGTCGACTTCACTTCAAAGTCAAAGGATAATGGAGGAAATTGCAAAGGAGGTGACGTAGCCAGCTACTGCAAGAACAAACCAGATTCGTCAGTACTCATAACATTAACAGAGAAGCAAAAGGTCCATATATTCTCACCTGCACGTAATAAGCACCTCGTTTATCCTAACAGTGTACTTAAAAGTAGGAGAACATGAGCATATAAATTAAAAAGAAATAGTAGTCGTTTAAAATTCTTAAGAAAGTGGTACTTAAAAACC
>NW_016178402.1:0-7883 GCF_001687245.7 Rhagoletis zephyria | reverse complement strand
AAATGTGTGTGGGCCAATTTAAATTTAAATTTTGCACGTTTTGCAGCCATCTGCCAGTTTAGTGTGTGGGCCCAATGTTGTGTGAAGGAAACTGCCAATTTACGTCAACATTGCGCGACAGACGGACTGCCGCTCGGCAGACTTCAGAGAAGTCCCGGCACTGTTGCCAATTAACTCAAACTTCTCCGTCCGTTTTCGTTAGGGCTGCTGCCGCCGCCGTTCTTTTGTAGAAGTCTCTCTCTTGCTGTTGCTCATTAGTGGGGCACTGATCACTTGAAAGTTGCACTTTGTCATTTGCCGTTTCTTCCTTTTCTTTGACTCACATTCTCTTTGGCACTGATTGTTCTCTAATTACGATTGCCCCTATTTCCAAATTGCAAAATTGCCTCTTTTGTTCATCTGTCGTTTGATTTGTTTGGCTGCTGTTACTTCTGTCACTGCTACTTGCTACTTCGGCTGTCGCACGCCTTTCGTCTTCAGGTTCTCCCTCGTTCAGTTTCTCCGCAGCCCTTTTACTCTGCAGCCGGCGTGCTTCTTTGTTTAGAGTTTGTCAGTCTTCTAATTTATGAGTTATTGCCCCATCAAAAAGCATTTATATGTTTAGACCCTTGGTGTGCGTCATTTTGCCAGTCGCCTGTCGCCACNCTCGTTCAGTTTCTCCGCAGCCCTTTTACTCTGCAGCCGGCGTGCTTCTTTGTTTAGAGTTTGTCAGTCTTCTAATTTATGAGTTATTGCCCCATCAAAAAGCATTTATATGTTTAGACCCTTGGTGTGCGTCATTTTGCCAGTCGCCTGTCGCCACCACCCTCCCTCTCACTTGCCTTTTCCCCTTTTTCATGGCTTTATTACCGTTGTAAAAGAGTAAAACGGCAGAAACGAGAGAATAAAATTATTAAAAAATGGAAATTTTTCTCAAATCATAATGAAAACAGCTCAAAATTTATAGCGGCGATAAAGTAATAATATTCCTCCGTCTCTCTCAGGAGAATCGTGCACGTCGCATCTTGCAGCAGACCCAGTTTCCTTTGCTTTGCCCTGCAAACACACACACACACAGTGCATAAGATTTAAGTTTTATTAAATTTACAAATTCATTATTTCATCTTTATTTTGTGGCACTCTTTCTCTTTCTTTCCATTCCTTTGCCATAGCATTCAGCATCAGCAGCCTCTGGTCAACATCAGTTGTGCGAATGTGCGACATCTTTCAGTGACAGCAGTGACGCCGTTTACAATCATCAGTGCTGCTGCTGTTGAATAGCCGCATCATATCGAGCACTGCTGCTCTACTCATCTTCACTTCATCATCATCTCCTCCTCATCCTCTTTTTCTTCTTTCCTAGTGTGTCCTTGTGACTGGTGCAAATCACAGTCAATATCTGTCCATTGCTGTCCTCTGCCAGTTGGTCAATCTCAGTTTGCCATCCCAGTTCCTTTGTTATTGTTTCTCCTCGCTTCTCCTCAACCTTACACTGTCTTCAGTCACACCCAATGCATTTTTTACGTCCACAGTCTCAATCTCAGCCACTGCTTCGGTTTTAATGAGCCCATGCGGCTGTAGGGCCTCACTTCTCCTTCTTCCTCCTAAAGTACCATTTATTCTCCTCTTCTCTACTCTGCACTCGCCTCAATTTTCGTCGCTCTCCATCGTTGCCAAGGTTCGTTTCTATTGATCTCTTTTGTTTTGTTTTGCCGCTATTTTTTTCGGTCGTTCACTCTCATCTACACTTCTCTAATTGCCACGCTGAACGAGGCCAAACACAAGTGTGTTCTGGCAACTGCTGTGTGCTTTCTAGTAAAGAAAACAACAGTCACATGACTGGTCAGAGTCAAATGGAGTGCCTGCTTTTCTTCTTTCTCTTCTCTGCTCAGCACTTTCTGACTAATCCAATTGATTAACAAACTTTTTTTGTACTCGATGACTCGACAATGAGTTTTTAGCTTTCTCTCTTGTAAAAGATTAAAACTTGCTTAATTCGAGAGACAAAGACAACCATAGTACTTCTCTCCTTGTGGCTATTTTGTTTCATCATGCTGATGAGAAAAAGAGAGAATAGTCCTAAAGAATGACAAAGCGAGAGAACTGTGCTGCTAATGGCCTTCTTGCCTTTGCCTGTTTCAATTGATTTTCCATTTGTCCCTGTGGCTAAAGAGAGGACGACACGTTGCGTCAAGTGGAAAGTCGATTTAATCGTCTAGACTGTCTGTGTCCATCGCTAATTGAATATGACAAATGGATGACGTGTGCTTGTAGTGAGACACTTTCAGTCCACGCTCTCAACACACTCTTTTCTCTGCTGTTTGTGCAAATTAATAATTCTCTCGATTCTCAGCTGAATTGTCTCCGTCCTTGCAGAATTGTCTCTGTGTTTTTGTGTGGCCGTTCTGCAGTGTCCACAATGGACGGCAAAACGTTTGTTGTTTTTAGCTTCAGTGACTCGTCGTTGTTTGAATGTGTGCTGATGATGCTCACTATCTCTTCGAGCAAACAATGAAAATGGACATGATGAATAGCAGCACTGACAGAATCTCGATAAAAAGCGAAATCTAACTGAGATTGAAACTATGTTGTCCACAGTGCTCAATACAACTCAGCTCAGTGCTGCTGTTGCAGTGTTTTGCTTGTTGTCATCCCGAAAAACGATGTTTTTAGAGCCTCCTCCTTTTCTCAGCATCAACTGGAAATGTTCGAATTGCTTGTCAGTGTCAATTATAGTTGGCCGTGAAGATGATCCAAAGAGACAGAGAAAAAGCTGAATAGGCTGGCTGGCTGTGCGCTTGGTCTGTGGCCCACTCGACAAATCAGATCGAGATTAGACAAAAGCTTCAACGGCCCGCTGAGGCCAAAATCGAAAGCGCAAGTTGCGGCGTCTTGGTCATCTCTTCTGTTTCTCAAGTTTCTCGTTTTTTGTCTGTCTCAATCTCAATCTTTCCTCTGACTTTGTCCAACAAACAATCGGTTGATTAGAAAAAGTGCTCCCTAGCACCGGCAGCCAGGCACTGTCATGCGCTCGATGGCATCGATTTTTAATAACCAAACAGCTCAAGCAGTCTTACTTCTTTTTATGAAGATTAATATTTTCTCATTTCACTGCGCCAGGCAGAGGATGAAGTGGAGAAACTTGCTCTGCCAATTTGTGCTCTGGTGGTTGCGCCACTCGGAGCCCTCCTAAGATTACTGCTCCCAATGTCTGTATGTTCTTTAGCTCCCAGTGCATCTTCCCCTAATTGAAATAGCCTCAAATGGTTATAAGTTGTAGCCGTGCCTGCCTAACTGCCTGCCTGTCTGCCTTTACTGTAGAGTAATTGTGATTTGAAAAGAGTGCCCTTTCATCCCTTCTTCTTCTTCCTACTTCAATGCTCACTGCTGTGATGATGATTTTAAATTTGAAAAATGTCTTACATCCTCTTTTCTGTTTGAGGGGTAGAAAAAGTAGATTGCGGATAACTTTACGCCATTATGCCCGTGAAGTAGTGTTGTTGCTGCTCCTGATGTTAGAAGTCCTGACTGAACAAAAGTCAGGGCCATATTGAGATAAATGTTTGCCAGTGTCTTCTCTTTCAATCTTTTCGGTGCTATTGACACTTTTTTAATTTTGTTTTTTGCAATCGATTCACATTATTTCAGTCAGTCATCTCAGTTACAGCACTTTTTTGCGTTTTTGCCCCCTTCTCACTCTTTTTTAGTCAGTCACTTTGTTGCAATTTGCCGGCAAACTTTGCTCGATTGGCCTATGGCAAGGACGTTTCCTTTTCTCGGAGATTCACTACGCACTTTGCCGTCGGTTGATGATTTATGTGACGCAGCACTGTTCAGCCACTCAAATCAACTTTTTGCCAGTGCTTTCTTTTCTTCCTTTTTGCCCGTGGTTCCGAGCAAATTGGCCCTTTATCTCTTTGGTGCTATTAATATTAATAATATTGAAATCGTATTTAAAAACACTCTGGCTGTTTCCTTTTCTGTTTTCTTTTTCTAATGCCCTTTCACTGTGGTGCAACAAGAAGTGGCAAGCAGTGCAAGCAAGCCTGCCACGACATTNTATCTCTTTGGTGCTATTAATATTAATAATATTGAAATCGTATTTAAAAACACTCTGGCTGTTTCCTTTTCTGTTTTCTTTTTCTAATGCCCTTTCACTGTGGTGCACAAAGAAGTGGCAAGCAGTGCAAGCAAGCCTGCCACGACATCAATGTCTGCAGATTTGCACTTTACTCTGTCTATCTGTCTGTTTGTCTGTTTTCCTGGCACTGTCATTTATTTGGTCGCTCACAAAAGAGTATCGTCAGTTTTTTTATTTGCGAGCACCACCTCAGCAGCAGTTCTACCGCTTAATCGACTGTCGCATCAGCCCTTTGAACTCGGCGATGGCAGCCAACAACGTCTTCGAAGAAGGACAAAACCGTTTTTGAGAATTGCAGTAAATAAATAAATTACTTTTCAAAGTGTACACTGTCTCGGCAAAACACGTCTCATCATGACATTGCTATTCATTGAGTTTGAGCAGTGCTGTTCTCAGCCATTTTCCGGGTTCAGACAGTGCACTCTGTCAACCTGCAGCAGTAGTCTGCTCGGTTTTTCTGTTTCGGTTTCTCCACACTGCATTCTCATCATTTCGCATCCTTTGGTGGCCATCCTATGGTTGTCCCTCGTTAGCTTTTCGGCATTTTCTGCACTTATCCCCATTGCATTTCCCCTTTATCCCCTTCTCTTCTCCTTAATGAACTGGCTTTTCAGCGCAGACTGCTCTTTTCTCAGCTTTTTAGTATTTTCTTTCTTTCTTTCTTCTCTAGTGGAAAGTCCTCTATTTTGCAATTTTGCAATTTGTGTCAGTGCCACTCAAGTAGCTCCTCCACAACAGAGGCTAGCTAGCCAGTAGCTAGGAGAGGGGGCAAAAGAAGGCAAAAGAATGGTTGGCGAAGGAGCATTAAATATTAAATCTACCAGTTTGGGTTAAGAAGGCAGCCTGGCAATTTACTGGGGCTGGTGGCATTGCCTCCGAGTGTCGGTGTCTGGGCTGCACAGTAACTCCAATGAGAGAGTGCCTCTGCACCGGCCTCTGCAGAAGCAGAGTGCGTGTGCCAGTCAACTGATTTATTCCCCGTAGAGCTGGACACACCAAGACACTGGCTCTGCTATTGAGTCGCCCTGCGTGTCTCATTCATTCCCAGAGAGTACATCTGACTTTGCATTTCATTTGAAGCACACTTTTTTGTTTTTTTCTGATTTCTAACTTTGCAGAGAGCTAAGGAAAGTGAGGGAAAAAAGGGAAAGCTACATCTGATCAGCTTCTGCTCCCTTTTCTCATTTTTAGCTTTGCTGTAAATTAGCATTCGAATTGACTAGCAAAAATTAAATTGGGACCACTCTGTCATTTTCGCTATTACTATTGAGCATTTTTGTCAATTTTATTCACTTCATCCCTACTATTTTTCTTGCACTTTTTTCCAAATATTAATTTATTNCTATTACTATTGAGCATTTTTGTCAATTTTATTCACTTCATCCCTACTATCTTTCTTGCACTTTTTCCAAATATTAATTTATCTATTAATCACAGTAAAAGCACACTGCATTGTGTGCTTTGTGTTCTTTCTTTGCTAAAGTTGAATTTGCCCTCTCCAAATTTTCCTTCTTTTGATTTCATTTGATTGGCCAAAGAATGCAAACGCAGCAGCGTCACTGAGTGGTCCACTGTCTGTTTATTGACTTTAGTGCACTTTGTCCTCTTTCCCTCTTCATTCTTGTATGACCTTTCACTTCTTTTCTTCTGTTGTGTTTTCTTTTCTGCCATTACAATAGCAAAGTTTCATAAATCATTCAATGCATGCTTGTTTCGACAAGCGTTTAGCGTTTGAAAACAGCCGTTCAATAAACGACTTTTGTTTATGCAAAAAAAGAAAAAACTTAATTAAGCTATTTTATTGAATTCTTTACGTTTCTATAATTTTTTGTCATAACTTTTTAAATGTTAAATTTAAAATTAAACTAAAAAATATGGTTTTACCTGTCATTTGCATAAAAAATTTTGTATTAGTATTAAAAACAAAATTTAACTTTTAATTTAAAAGTACATTTTTTTGAAAACTTTCATTTAAATTGTTTAAACAATTTTTGAGCATTTAGTACTGTATAAAGGAAAGTACTTGGGATAATGCTAAAACTGACAGCCAGAATTAAGCTTTCGAAAGCAGTGCTCATTTGAAAGTCAGTCAGTCAGTGTGCTATGCTCAATTTACGCCAAGTTTGCTTTTCAGTAAAAGAAGTGAGAGAATCTCAAATCTTTTCATAAACTTAGCCTGGTGACCGATAGTAGTGAAAGGGCAACACACTGGTCACAAATCGCTTTTGTGGAGTTTGAACTGAGTGAGGAATTTGAATTGAATTCCGCTGCCGAGTGGGCAACTTGCCTGAAGTCGGTCATGTGAAAAGAATTGGCCCTGCACTTTACAGCGCAAACTTGGCTGCAATATGCAAATGACATTCGATTTATTCGATATTTTTTTTCATTTTTCTTCCTTTTTCCTTTTCCCCTTCTCTCTCTTTCCTATCCTCTTTTTGCCGCACTCTCAACTGCTATATGTGTTTGTTTGCAAACAAATGCAGAGAAGTACGCTGAACTTGCAGTCAATGGCACTAAAAGGGTCGAGAGTTGCAATTTTGTAATTTGATTAACTAGCAAAAACGTCGAAGCACAGTAGAGGCAAGCAAAGCAGTGGGCTAGGCCTGAATGGTAGAAATGCAATTTAATTTACTTTCTAATCGAGTAGAAATTAAAATTTAATTTATTTAGCAGTGCTCTTTAGCTGCCAAGAAAACGTCCAAATAGGAGCAGCATTGCAGTTTTCTTTATTTTTCTGTTTGTGTGCTAGTTTGTGCTCGCTTTTTAGCGGCACACTTACTTTTTTCCTTCCTGTTTGCCATATCGTCAGCATACGGAGTACGCAAACACTGCAGCATAAAAAACCAGTGAAGGCTTTGCCATTGCTTTTTTTAGTGAAGAGAAATGATAAATGGCTTCCTGTGCTGAGCAATGTTTGCATTTGAAAATTAGCATTTAATTTAAACAGATTTATATTTTTCCGACAGGCAGCCAAATTATTTTGTCCTTTGCTGAGCTGCGACTATTAATGCACTTCTAATGTGCCGATTGAAGTGCATTCTCCCTACCTACCTCCCCCTCCTTCCTTGTCTCTGTGACCAAGTCTGAGTCTGACAGTGTTGCAGTTTGAGAAGAAGGGAAAGAGAACGTACTCTGCTTCCTGAAACGGAGATACACAATAGCGTGCATGTNCCCTCCTTCCTTGTCTCTGTGACCAAGTCTGAGTCTGACAGTGTTGCAGTTTGAGAAGAAGGGAAAGAGAACGTACTCTGCTTCCTGAAACGGCGATACACAATAGCGTGCATGTGAGAGAGTCTATGAAATTGAAATTAGACTGTCTGACTGCTGCTGCGGCAGCAAACAGACGGTGGCTTTGATTATTTGTTCACGAGCCCCGTCTCTGTCTCGTACTCTGTAGCGCTTGACTTTGCTTGTCTGCAGTTCAGTTTTGTCAATACTGAGGCTTGAAAGCGGTGTTTGCCGTTACTCCTCTCTGAGCGAGTCTTCAGTTATACAGTGTTGTCAATGTGTGCCGGTGCTGTACGGCAGTATTCTCAGTGACACCATTGAAAGCGGTGCAGGCTTCACAAACACTATTGTCCAACAATTTTTGTAGGTGATTGTGGCAATGAATTTGTATTCGTTATCGACTGAAGAGGAAATCGGCTGCTGCTGCTGCACAGCACAAATTGTCTGCTCCGTCTGGTGAATGGCAATTGTCAACCAACAGGCAAAGTTAGTGTATCTTTGAATCAGTCGCATCATTTATCTTTATATATTTTTT
>NW_016178401.1:0-7883 GCF_001687245.7 Rhagoletis zephyria | reverse complement strand
TGACGGTTTGTCTGATGACAGCAGATGCTTTTTTCTGCTCCCATTCGACGCCACATCCATTCGGTATGCTTCTCTATCTAATCCCGAGGAGGCAGAACAGACGTAGCGCTTGTTTTTACCGATGATGTTGGTGCCGTCGGCATACGCTCAAAAGTGTACGCTATTGTAAAAAAAATTTTACCTTGGCGGTTCAGTTCGCGCTGTCTGAAACCTCGTTTGATATCAAACGGCTCAGATACTTAGGTCCTTTCGAACTCTGACGATGCTGGTCATTTTGAGACCTTATATACGATATTAAGAAGGCTTATCCCACGTTAGTTGACGCATATGTCGGCATCGCCTGTTTTACGGATTTGGCATCGCCTGTTTATCGGATTTATCTCCTCCACTGATGCCAGTGCTGTTATAATTCAGCACAACTGAAAAGTGCTACGTCTATGAACTAAGTATGTTCTGTACATTGGTCGTAAGGTTTTACAGCAGTTCGCTCTGGTCTTCTGACATAATTTTCGAGCATTTTCCTATAGGCACTCCAGCTCTTCGCATTTACTTATTTCTAATTTTCTCTTTGCAAAAAAATGGAAAATGCATCTCGCTTTCCTCTTCAGCTACATACATATCGTTGCCTTAATATAGAAAGGCCCTATCTGACATCGTCGCTGATTTACAAAAAGTCGTAACTAACTAAAAATCGAAAATTTACGTTTTAATTGATTATGATGCATTTGATCGAATTATGTGGCCTCACATCGTTTTATGCAATAAAAGATTTTAGTTAGTTACGGCTTTGTGCATTTCAGCGACGATGTGAGATAGGGCCTTTCTATATTAAGGCAACGATATATAGATCTTATAGAGCTCGCATTGCGTCCGATATGATATACAAGCGATGAATATTTTCAACTGCGACCACAGCAAAATTGATGGAGCAGAGTCACTATGATATTTGATCAGCTTATACATAGTTTAAGTGACTATTTTTTCGTCTAAAAAAATTTCGATGTCTGTTAATATTTATTTGTTTACACACAATTTCATTCGGTTATATTCCTTCAATGACCTTCAAACATATACTGTTACTCCCGAAATTGAGCGTACGTCTCTTTTTTGTTAATATTCGCAATGTTTTACATGCTAACAATATTTTGTTAATTTTCTATTCAAATATGGCTTATTTTTTAGCAAACTCCATTTAAATCCAAGAATGAAACTGTGTACAAAAATTAAGAAAAATCTGCAAAGTTTCAGCAAAATCGCGAACATTTTAATACGAATTTCTAAGAAGAATTCAGGTAAGCAGTTTGGTAGCCCATTAATTTTTCATATAATAATGTTTAACTATCAAATCTCTAAAACATCGCGTTGATTTTCGAGAATTTTTCTGCTGACTGCTCTACGCATTTTTTTCCATATAAAAAAAATTTTAGAATTCTAGATATCTAGATATCTATTCCTTCGGGATATTAATTTTTACTCAAGCATCGAAGAAAAATGTAGTTCATATTTTGAAGCGTGTTGTTTTTGTTTAACCCAAGGCTCGTCAGCTTAGAGTTCAGTTTGATTTTTCAGAAAATATCAGCTTGAAGTGAAGTCTCGCACTTATAATGTCATAAAAGCAACGTTTTCTAAATTCAAATTCAACTCAAACTGCGAATTTCAAATTTAAAAGTATTATACCGTATTTGCACTGAGTATTAAATGGTAAAGTTGGCCAGCGAAAAACATCTACCCAAAAACATTATTAAAAATAGTTACTTAGTTTGTTTCCACATCTCATTTTTTAATACATTTTGTCATTTCAATGCCTGGTGGAAATTCGGCATTAATTAATTATAAAAAAATGTGTGTCATTTAAAAAATGCCATGTAAATCATTTCTTATAACCATTATGCTGGATTTCCACTAGGCATTAAATGAGAAAATTTTTAATGACAATGTTAGGCATTAAAAAATATCCGTTCATAAAAATAGTTATTATGTCTGTTGCCACGTAGTTTTTTTTTAAATGGCATACATTTCTTGTTATTTCCAGTACTAGTGGAAATTCGGCATAACTCTCGAAGTAACGCACACACATTTGTTCGTTATGAACTTTTTTTTATTACTTGCGTTAATATCGTATATGTAATTTTATTTTGTATAATTTAATTTTCTAAACTTACGTTTATATAGAAATTTTGAATAATCGCAATCCATGTTGTTGCTGCTTCGGCTGTGTTTATTTCCGCTTTTTTGTTGAAATGTTGAAACTTTTTTCTTGCAATAAAAATTTGAAGGAAATTGTTGGCTCACTCAATAAAATCACTTTGAATGTTTATTGTGAAGTTTTTTTTCTCGAACAACTTTTTTTATTCATATTTTTGTAGTTGTACTTTGTAATCATTTGCATACAGCCATTTTTTTTTAATCCACTGAAAAAATATCAAAAATTAATTTTTAATTATTTTTCGCTTTGAGCAGCATTGCTTGGTAAAATTGTGTTAATTTGCAAAAACTGAGCACTGAATTGGAAATATAGGGTGTTTCATTTCATTTATTTATTTAAAATTTCATTACAAACAAAAAACTTTCATTACAAACAAAAAAAACCGTTGCATACGCCATTTGTTTCATAAATTATTTAAATTAAAATAATTCATTGATTTTAATATTCTTTAAATTGGAAAAATCTTGAAAATAATGCAGAAGGTTATTTGCCTGATTGCAAAGTTTTTGTTTGCATTTCGGCGGCTATTGCTGAGCACTCTCAGTTTATTATTTTATGTTTGCTTGCAAAAAATTTAGTTCACTTTTATCAAAACTCAATCATCATCATCATTGATTTTGTGCAAATTGTTGATTGCGTCAAATTTTGGTTATTAAGTATGCGCTCGCCCGACGGCACGATTTAATTTTTTTTTAAGATTTTTTCAGTTTTGTTTTTAGCTTTTCATTTAACTTTAATTTTTTGCAAATTATTTTCACACACAAATCAGTTTCTGTTTATTGTTTTTTTTTCTCTTTTTTTAACACATTTCCGCCGCCTATCACACTGACATTTTTATCGGCTCTTTGTCGCTCTTATCAGCATCGCAAATCAGCAACAGCAGGTTTTTTCACTTGTTTTCATGTTTTCTGTAATTCTTATCTCATTCAGCGTCGCATCGCTGCTCTTAACGCAGCGCAGTTGAATGTTGCCAGCACCACACACGCACAGGCGGCAGTGTGAGCGTCGCGACGCCACGGCATTGCGCATATGTTGCGCTGCTGGCGCAAGTTATCGGCGCTCATCTCGCGCTGCGACTGCAATAGGCGTCACAATTAATTATGACAATAGTTAATAACAACAACAACACCAACAAAAAGCACACTTGATGCCGCTGAAAACTTAGCAGGCGCGTTCGCTCGCCCGCCGCCCCCACGCGCGTAACGCAGATATAATTAATTTCTTTTGTTGTTTGTTTTTTGCTATATTTTACTTTTCAAATTTATTGTTTTTTTTAGTGTGTGTATTTACGCTTCAATGAATCATTTAACGGCCGCGCGCAAAAATTCAAAAGGAAATAATATTTTCCCGCAATTTTTATGTAGATGTTACGCCGACTGCACGCATTCAGAAGCATTTTTTTTTAGTTTACTAAACTTTTTAATTTTCAATAAAATGCATTTTTGCATTTTCGCATTGTGTATTTTCTAAGCGCATTGTTGCCGTCGCATTGAATTGCCACATTTGATTTTTACGCTTGATTAGTTATGTGGCCGACGGCTGGCGGCTGTTGGCTGTTGGCGGCGTCCCTCAACAACACGCTCGGCGCGGTTGGGCGCTCAGCTGAATTGCTCTGAAGTACCTACTACATTGTACGAGTTGTTGCAGAATGTTGTTGCGCTTGTGCGTGCAGCTTGAATTACATTGGCGTATCCAGTTTGTAACTGAAATTTACCGTTTTATTGCATTGTTACTAATCTGGCTTCGATTTGCCATTTTATGCGAAACTTAATGCCCAGCAATCAAATTATCTTTTAATGGAGCTATAAGCTTTGAATCAATTTTGTATCGCTTCGAAGAAGATGTGACTTATTTCTGCAAATTATCAGCGCGGCGTTTCCGTTTCAGAGTCCTTATATATGGATAGAGCAAGAAGCTGGGCTACCAACGGGAATCTATGTACACTTCTGACCCATATTAAGTTAGAGAAATAATGCTGCGCTGACCGCTATTCAAGGGACCTGCTAACCAGGAAATCGTATCATCAGCCTGCCGACTTCAATGTCTTTCAAGCAGTGATCGTAGCCATAGAGAAGGCAGCTTGGCTCTATCAGGAAAAGTCGATAACTTCGTTGACAGCTAGTCGACTTTGAAAGCGCATATAAGGTGACGGCAAATATGGGCAATACACCGCAGTAGAAATGCCCTGGTTGGTTGATTTAAGTAGAGGATTCTCATCCTGGTGACAGGCAATTACCAATTTGGATATTTTGCTTCCAACACTCGGGCAACCTACAGCAATGGTTTGCCGAGTGTCTTTAGCCTCATCGCTGCGAGGGTTGGAAACTCGTGCGGGAAGTGTTCGACTGTCTCTTTTGAATCGGGATCATCGCAACTGCTACAAAACCTGTTTAAGGGCAATGCAATATTTTCGGCATGTACCCGAACCGAGCCGCACCTTGCTAGTAAATGTCCCTATATTCCGGAACACACATTGGGGTAATTTGATATTGATCAGAAATATAGGCCAACTCTCTTCTACAGTTATTCACTACTTGAGATCTTACAGTGGTTGAAGATATTCACCTGCGTTCTCGCGGGTACAATCTCTTTGATGTACCTTACTGTCTCCTTAATTGCAAACGTTTCAGCCTGGAAAACGCTTGCATAGTCTGGTAGGCGGAAGGATAACTTTACATTATATTGCTCAATGAAAACCATCACACCAACCCCGCATGCCCCACACAGAGGGCATTCGCAAACTCAGTTCTCAACTTTTTGTAACTTATATCTTCGACTCGATTGCGATTAGTGCATACATAGCTCTCTTTTAAAGGAAGAAACAAAAACCATTTAATATACATATGTCCAGAGGAGAGCTAATCACTCTTGCTTCTAGATTGAAAGGCTGTCCAATAGTAAAGAGCCGTCATTGTACTCAAGCTTTAAGAAAATATGGAGCAAGTAGTTCGAAATTATTAGTGTTGGGCAATATCGATACCAAAAGGACTCAGAACTTGATTCTCAAAAGGATCGACAACACCCGAGCTTTAAAGGTATCGATACTGAGTACTTCAAAGTACTTAGTATTTACAAAAGAAATCAAAAGTAGTCAAAATTAAAAAAAAAAAAACGAAAGTACTCAGTACTCAAAAATACTCTGTTTCAATCATCAGTACTCAGGATCGATTCAAAGTATTAAGTATCGAATAGATACTGAAAAGTACTGAGTTTTATTTACATTTACTCAATTTTAAATTTCAATAGTATTCAAGTACAATACTTGTACCTAGTAAAGTTAGCCATTCATTTGACGTAATTTGGGATTAATATTTTAATGTGAATAAAGCACTGCCAGCTTGTGAGATTTCTACACTAAGCATTGAAATTTTAACAAAATGTGTATATTTAAAGAAAGTACTCAGTACACTTAAAAATATCCGATACTTAAAAGTTTCGTTACCAAAGAACTCGATCCTCAAAAATACTTGATGCTTCCCAACACTAGAAAATATTGAATTTTTTCTTATTATAGCAAATTATATCAAATGTCGGGGGAAGTTAAAACAATAGTCATATGAATATGATGAGCTTTCTTTCTACAATCTCAACGCAGAGCCTATGGTATAGACCACGCCCCTCCGTGACTTCGAGTGAATTTCCGGCATCACCAGTGGTAAACTGATTGACCAAGAGTATTGATAACATTGGCATCCTTACGCTTCTGTAAGGGTAAGTCAAGCAGTTAAACATAAATAGCTCATTAAAAAGCTTCTGAATAACTCAAATCAAATGGCAATAAAACTGTGATATGGCAACCACTGAGGTCTTTAGCGAACATCATATTAAAGCGCTGAAGCAAATACAGCACACGGCTCTTTGGATAAGCAGTAGGCCATACAATATCGCAAGAACTGAAAGAACATTTACACCATGCGCGTCCAGATAAAATGTACAGAAAAGTTTAAAAATCTTCTACCGCAGGGTATATTTTGGTCGTCGTTAGACTTCGAATTAGAGCAAAAGCTCTTGGTAGTCATTTCGGTGATAACTTACATCAGTCCCGACCAAGAAAAATGCCGATGGAGAGACCTTTCAAAACATTCTTTATATGTATTTAAATTGAAGACGCCCCCTGATCGTTGCTGATCTAGATAGGTAATGAACAGAGAGTAAACTTTTACTCCTCCCGCGTCCATTGAAAGGTTAAAGAATTTACTCCCGCGTAATGCGTTTTGATCGTGGCTGATTTTTATTATCCGATTAATAGATATTAAGAAGCTATCCATATTTTAAATTTCTACCAGCACAGCAGACCGGGACAGCAGACAACTTATGGGACTGCTGACTGGTCCCTTTACGTAGCACAAAACACCCGACTTTGATGGCGAAACAAATTTGGGTATCTGCCTGAGCTCTTTAACAGCCGACAATCTGCTTCGATTTACTGTTACAACATTTTGATGTAGTTACAAGTCCTCTAAAAGCATTTTAACCATTATTTTACATGGAAACATCTTGTGAGCTTATGACATAAAGACGCCGACGACATCGTTTGAATACTCTTAATATTTTGGTTAATTATTGTATTTATGTAGTTATTTTATTGAAATACTCATTATTAGAGTGAAATACTCAAACATAGTAGATTGGAATTTTAAATATTTTATGTTTCTTAAATTTATTTTGGGATATTATTTTTCCCACTAGCTCAGTTTTTGCAAATTAACTACTTTTTTGTATTAAAAACGTGACCTTTTGGCTTTTTTGCACCCTTTACTTTTAGTCACATGCTTTTCACTAAAAGCCGTTCGAGTTTTTGCAGAGATGTGATATTTTTTCTTTATTTTTAGTCGACGACGTTTTGAAAATATTAAAAAAATGATTTAAAATTATAAAAAAGCTAATAAATCTCGCATTTTAATAGATCATTTGAAATTTTATGTGGGAATGCATCTGCAGGTAATATCAAAAAAATATTTTTTTTATTATTTTGTTTATTTTTCTTTGTATTAAATACACATTTTCCTTGTTTTTAAATTTTGTATGCATTTTGGAACAACATTTTTTTATTATTTTTCAATCACCAAACCACAAATTTTCTTTAACTAACCATTTCAGCTGTCTAGCATTGCTTTGATTACTCCACTTTAGGAAAGCTGATTCCTCTCGAAAATATGCAAAACTCGAAACTCGCTAATGTATTTCATAGAAATTTCCGACGGCTCCGCCAAAGAGAATTCCGGTACTAAATATTTTACTGTCTTCGGTGCTACAACTTTGCAATTTTTTATTATCTTCATAAAATTTCTTTAGGTGAAACCATACTTCATGCTTTCTGGTAGGTTGTCAGCACTTGTTATTTGTCTCTTTTTGCTTTGGCAATTATTATTGTTTTTAAAAATTATTTAACTATTCATTTTTGGTCTGTTTATCTTTCTTTTTGGCAATTCGCAACAACCGAGTTTTGCATTATTTATTTTATTATAGGTTAAATTTTTTAATTTATTTACATACTCATGTAGCTGTTTTGTGTCATATTTAGTTTCATAATAATTTGTATATATGTATACAACTTGAATTTTATTTAGCTTCAATCTCTTTAAGCTCTTCTTTCTTGTAGTTTTTTGTTTGGCTAACATTTCTAAGTTTTTATTTTTTGATATTTTGTTGTTGGCTTTTCACGTTTAGTTAATAT
>NW_016178400.1:7441-7884 GCF_001687245.7 Rhagoletis zephyria | reverse complement strand
CGGACTACTTATGTAATACCCAAACCAGATGATTTAATTATACCGCATACTATTTCCAGAATATTTTCCACATATGTGCGTACTTATGTATGTGTCGACTGTCCAATAATTTTCTATCACCTTAGTAATACATGACTACCTGGGATAACAGTAAATCGAAAGAGATTAAAACTGCTGTAGAACTTGACGACACGGTAGATAAGATGGAAAAGACTCTAGCCATAGCNACGGACTACTTATGTAATACCCAAACCAGATGATTTAATTATACCGCATAATATTTCCAGAATATTATCCACATATGTACGTACTTAGGTATGTGTCGAGTGTCCTATAATTTTCTATCACCTTAGTAATACATGACTACCTGGGATAACAGTAAATCGAAAGAGATTAGAACTGCTGTAGAACTAGACGACACGGTAGATAAGATGGAAAAGACT
>NW_016178400.1:0-7416 GCF_001687245.7 Rhagoletis zephyria | reverse complement strand
AAGTTTCTCGCCTTAATGTGCATTTTCGGCGAGACGTACGTCCAAGTCTCTCGAAATTGTGCTGATTTGCGTTGTAGCACAATTGCGTACACATGTAAATGCATGTATGTACATTAGAGTGGTCAAATTTTTGTATGGGGAAAAAAATTTCATCCTAGATAACGGGGCACCCCCTCAGTTTTTTTTCCTTTTGATATTTGTAATATGTATGCCAACTTTCAATTTTCTACTGCAACTAATACAGCGTGCTCAATGACCTTGAAAAGCGCCACGGATCGCTGTGAAACTGGCAAAAATGTTGGTTATTTTAACAAAAAGCTACGGTTGCTATGACAACTGAAGCTTGTGATATTTTAATAGATAATTTAAATTTGAAATGTTCTTAGGTTACTTAACCAATTGTTTGATTAATATATGTACACAATACTTGTAGAGTAAAATATGAGCATCCTCTAAATTGGTACTTGGTCACAGAAAGATTGGTACCAGCACATTTTTCGCCAAGAGAAAAAATTTTGGAAGGTGCCCCTAACCCTATGTGGGATTTTTTTTTACCACTCTAATGTAGGTACATTAGGGAGCCCAAAAAAAAACTAAAGTCAGAATATTAATACTCTCACCCCTTATGATTGTTCTATACCGAAAAAAAATCAAAAAAATTTTATTTTACAGGCTGCTCAAAAACTCCAGAAAATGCAATGGGTGTACGCATAAAAAATTGTTAGTATTGAAAAATGGTAAAACCAACCATTGGGTATTAGTTTTGGAAGTCTCTTGATTTTCAAGAATTCTATACCATTTCTGCGAAAAATGGTTATTTCCCATAACAAATACATGGAAGCACTTTAGTGCTTTACTTTTTTTTGGACCACCCTAATATACATTTGTTTATTTTAATCTCGCTTGATAATGTTCGACAATTAAAAAATATGGCAACAGCTCAACGAACTTAAGCTACTCAAGAAGAACAATTTCGTGTGCATTTTTTTTTTATCTGCACAAAAATTTGAAAAATGACTTAAATCGATGCTTGTAAGATGAGTAAGATGAATGTTAGCAACCACGTAATTTATATTTAGAGTATAAAACCTAAATCCATTTTTTTAGATTTTTCGTTTACTTCTTTATTTAATTTTTGTTTTCTTTTGTTTTGTGTTACACAAAAAGCAGGCAATGCAACTTCTTAGACACATTATCTACTGCACAGACAGACACAAGCATTATCCCTAACTAAATAAGCATCGTAAATTTAATTCTTTCTAATTACATTTTCAGAATTTCATTGTTGCCAACGAAGAAGCCGTGCAGCCAAATACCGATAGAAAGTATAGAAAACAAAAGTGAATGACAGCAAGCAGCAGCCACTTCAACGCAGACTATGACTAAACCGTAAAAACAGCAAAAAAAAAATCATTAAAAATTTTAGCAAAAACTTTTAAGGGAAGAAAAGAAATTACTGACAAAAATTGGAGGCTTGAATAATTGGCTAAATAAAATCTAAAAAATGTAAGGAATACGAAAAATGTCAAGTGCATGCGAAAACTTTTTTTTAAATAACAAAGTGAATATTATTTGAAATTATAAAAGAAATATTTCACAACGTGATTTGAACAGCTCGTGAAGATGCAAGTTAAACACAGATTTAAATTCACATTAATTTTGTCAGAACTGAAAGGAAAAAGCGCATAAATAAGAAAAACAAAAACATACAAAACCCAAATTAACAGAAAAGTGCAAATAAAAAATACAAAATACTTAAACACAGTGTGAATGAAGTGGAGATTTAATATGCAAAAACATATAAATACGCAATTAAATAATAAAATACACTTTAGCAACACAAAACGCACTCAAATGAGTAAATCTGTTTACAAAGCAGACAACGAAACGGCAGCAAAAGTGTTAAAACTAGTGAATTAGAACAAGCGAGGCACAGCACGCCGCCACAAAAAAAGTTCACTGCAACAAAAGTAGCAGTAATCAAAAACAAAAATCAAAATTACCTACATGCATATGTACATAGCCAAGACAAATATATAAGTGTTTTACATCGTCTGGCTCGATAGATACGTTGCCAATCCGCTAAGAGGCAAAGGCAAAAAAAAAAAAAACAAAAAAAATAGTTGCAAACATCACACAATTTTTCATGTATTTTAGCCAAATACACACGCAACTCTTAGCAAATATTTAGCCCGGAACGCATTGGCCGTTGGGCAAACAAATTCACGCGTATGCACGCACGAACGCACACACAGCATAGCTCACGCACTTGATTTGATTCGCGCGGTCGGTTGTCGAACTTTGAGCGTCGTGTGCGTAATAAAATCGAAGAAATCAAATATTATCGTCTATGTATGCGGAACGGAAATTTTTCAGATGCACCTATGGTTAAAAAAAAAAACAAAATTGGATCAGTGTGTTTGAAAGATTAAGAAAAGTGCAATATGTATGTGGAAAAATTTTCCGCTTGAAAACGTAAGTTCTGAACGCAATTGAATATTTGAGCACAAAAAACACAGAAAGTATTTGTTGTGTTAACTGCAAGTAAATTTAGTGAAAATAATAAATAACAACGAAATTTGAAGAAAGTGGAAAATAAAAGTGTTTCTGACTGCGAAAAAATTAAATAGAAACAAAAAAAAAATATATATTTAAGTTTAACGAGGACGAAGAACTGCATATTAACAACTATGTAAGTAATATCTTTCTTGAGGTTTGCATTTCATTATTAAGCTAGTCGTTTATAATGAAAAAAGTATATGTATTTACTTGAAATAAAAATATCTAGTAAATCTGAAATCGTTGGACGACGATGAAAAGTTGAAAATATGGCTAATTCGACATTACAGGTTTACTACTTGTAGGCAGTGACCACTGTAAGGAGCGCCTTTTTTTCTTTACAAAATATAAATCATTATTGAGTTTTGTTAAATGGCGTTTTACAGGAGTTCGCGGTATCATATTTGTCTTGTTTACTAACACTTAAATAGCTGGAAATGAAGTCCGTGAAAAGTCGTTCAAAGATTTTTTAAATACTAAAGAAGTACTTAGTATCTACACATTAGCGTAATTGACTCGGTTTTTCCAAACCGCTCTCCAACGGTTTTTTTTATATCTATAGGGTGTTTTTTTTAATCTTGATTTGAAACGGATTTTTTCGCACAAACCGGTTTTTCCCTTCAATCAAATCTTGACCGCTCAATAAAAGTTTTGAGGGTTTCGAAGGGTTCAAGTTGTGGTCGTATGCGGGCAGGCTAATGAAGCGATAGCGCAAGATATGATCCTTTCACCAAGTATTCATTGGGGGACTCCATTGGAGGAGTCATGCTCTAGCTGTCGTAGGCTGCTGTGCAATGAGCTGGGATTTATTCAGGGATGCAGAGCCCCAGTGTGGTTTGTAAGCAGTACCTTAACACCATTGCAAAAATTACTCCGGGACTGGAGTGTGGGTGATCCTTAAAGTACCGTGTGATAGATAGCCAAGCTGGGTTATGGTCTTCTCATAACTTCGCACAACTTCGCACGAACTTCAAACTGTAATTTCGTATGTGCTTTATATGTATTTTGTATGTATTCCATTAGAAATTTACTTCACATTTTCTTAAGTTACATTTTTATTGCACTGGTACAAATTGTGGTTGTGCGCAGTTATGCGAAGTTCTGCTAATTTCTAGGTAATGGAATACATACAAAGTACATACGAAATTACAGTTTGAAGTTTATGCGAAGTTGTGCGATGTTATGCGAAGTATGCATAATCAGACCCTTAGCAGCGACCATGGCTTAAAATGCCAGCAACTTATCGCTTCACTAAGTCCAGCGAAGAGATATTTGAGAAATGCATAAAAAATGCATACCCAATTAAGAACTAGCGAATTACTTTTAAACACTTTGGTTTTGGGCGGGAGTGCAATACAAGTGCGTGTGTGTGTTTGTTGTTCTTTGTTTATGCGTGAAATGCATAAGCCGCTTAAACAACAACTTTAAATATTTTTTTTTAATATTTCTATGAAGATTATATAAACCTCATTTTTATTGAAAACGAAAGCATATATGTAATTCATATATATTACAACACAAAAACATCGTTTACGAAGATTAAGTGTTTTGGCTAAAATTCATCTTTGAGTGCACAAAGGTAAAATAGAATTCTTTTCGGTATCCCACCAGTCACATTCATTCAAATAACAGTTACATAAAACTAATAAATGGTTTGGTATATTTGTTAAAGCTATTTTATACATTAGTTATGTTAAAAAAATATCTTTCACTGTTGTTTAAGTTCCGACTACATAGTTAAAATTCACAATTGATCACTATTTTGTGGGGTAAAATGTTCCACCAGTCACAATGGAATGGCCCAGAAGCTTTTTTATGGCACAAGTACACTCAGCGGTCATTGGCCATTGTTTGATGTTTTTTGAGCAGAATTGAATCATAGGCCTCCCGAGTGGCAGTAGGCTCATCTAAGCACTCGCCTACGGCAGCAAGAGTACTAACCAAATCTGAGAAAAGTCACTGATTTTTATTTGATTTAGTTTTGATCTAAAAAAATTTGCACCTCTCTTGCTATGCTGAATGAAAAGTATTTAAAATTAAAGGCGCGTCTGTAGTTCTAAAAAAAAATATTTTTCATTATTTCTGTTGCTAGAAAAAGTATTTTGCTGTTGCTGTAAACTTTCTTGGAGAAATAAATATACGAGCATTTATTTTTTGGGAAAGCTGCATACTCTTTTAAGAAATTTTGATAGAAGAAAATTTTTTATCCATTTCCTGTGCGTCATTTTATATAGACTTGTTGTGTGTTATGTGTTTATGAGAACTTGTTTATAGAACGCCCTATTTCAAAATTTGATTGAAAAACGCTCTATCTCAGCATTGGTTGGATAACACGCTATCCCAGCTGCCGACTCAGAAACGTCCTATCTCAGCACATTTTTAATGTATTTTCAGCTGAGATAGATAAAATTCTAAAATAGGGCGTTCGTCAATCAAATTCTGAAGTAGGGCGTTCTTGAGAAGTTTTCTGAGATAGGCCGTTTTTAAACTGGCTGCCGAGATAAGTTGATCCTCCACTCAGGTGACGATGTGAAAATAAAAATAAATTATCTCATTTCTATTAAATTTATTGCCAGATTTTATAAAGTGAACTTACTTGATTTCAGCATAATTTGCTTATAAATTACAAATGAGCCGTAAATTACGATAATGTGAATATGTTTTTAGCCAGAATTACCCTGTTAAGCTCTTATCAATAATTTTCAGTATTTTTTTATTCGGAAAATTTCGTTCTTATTGCAAAAAAATGCTGCTATTCTTTATATTAGGTATGTCTACTGTCCAAGGACTTAAGGATTTTATTACACTTGATTATTGGTTGGCAACATAAATACAATGCATGTCTGCTATCTTTACTCGTATTAACTTGCAATGTAACCTCTTATAAACTAAATATTCTTAAATCAAATAAGCGCATATATTTATATTGGTTTCCTTAATGCCTTTTCCTAAGGCCTATAGCCATTTTGCTACGCACTGCTTTGCCAGAAGCGCAAAATTTCGTGTCACTTTTGCTCCAGTCGGATTTTATATGGTAATGATAAAGATTATGCGACTAAGCTGAACGGCATTTAGGCTGATTTAAGCGCCAATCGTATGCCTGTGCCAAGGCAGCATTGGAGTGGATCCGTTTTGGCGCACTTGCCGAAATTGAATACTTGCTCTCAGGCGGCTATGATAATTTAGATTATTTGCCTGAGTTATTTTTAGCCATAAATTTTATATGTATGACATTAAGCTTTCTCATATTTCGCTTGTTTATGATTGTAATGCAGGCCGTGTTTACATACTTAAAACATATACATACATACTTATTTATGTACATATATCTGCTTTTATATAAACTCTATAGGTTTAAAGTTACAAGAGTATTCGTCTTTTAACTCGACTAATAACTTTAAATGTAAAATAATGATTAGTGAACAAAGGGAAGCCTGCTAGGCATATTAGTATTTATTCTGCTATATATGTATTTTAATGACTCATTTTTATCGGACTACTTATGTAATACCCAAACCAGATGATTTAATTATACCGCATAATATTTCCAGAATATTATCCACATATGTACGTACTTAGGTATGTGTCGACTGTCCAATAATTTTCTATCACCTTAGTAATACATGACTACCTGGGATAACAGTAAATCGAAAGAGATTAAAACTGCTGTAGAACTTGACGACACGGTAGATAAGATGGAAAAGACTCTAGCCATAGCCTTCAAAAAATCCACACCAGTCAGCGTCCTAAAGAAAAAATCCCGACCATGGTGGACGGGAAAGCTTAGAGAGCACAGGAAAATCAGGAAAATTTTCAATGAATGCTACAGAACAAAACTGTGGCAACGATACAAAGAGAGGTTCCGCAAGGCAAAGCAAAGTCTTATCCAAAGAGCACACCAACGCCCGCCTGAATAAGGGAGAGGATGGTGCATGGACAAAGACAGCGGAGGAATCACTAGAAACCCCTATCAACACATCCTAGTTGCGATCGGAAGCCGAAAACGTGGCCTCGACTCAATCGTAGACAGAGAAAAAAATTTAATTCGCTATAAACAAATTCTCCACAAATAAATACCCTGGCTCAGACGGTATCATACCGATAATGCTCCAGAAATTACAGGAGCCCTTGGTGTCCTGACCGGAAAGGGTCTACAAAGCTAGTATCAGCTTGAGATACATTCCAAAAAGCTGGAAAAGGGTCAAAGTTGTCTGCATTCCCAAACCAGGTAGAAGAAATCACGAAAAATGTCAAGACTTCGGACCAATAAGTATTAAATCTATCCCGCTAAAGTTATTGGAAAGACTGATAGTCTTACACGTACGACACTTTTTGAGAAATTTCCCAACGCTCAACATGCACACGATTAGTGAAATCCCAGAGGGTTCCTTGCTCGGCCTAAGCACCTAGGCCACAAAAAGTGGCCTGGGTATCATTGTGGTATTTTTGTTTTCAATTCAGGCTTCCCTCCCTTAATGAAAGTACCCTAAAACTGTCCTTCGAGGCCAAAAACTTGGGTGTCATATTAGACAAATACGACAAATATAGACAGGCGCGTAGATAGAGCTTACACATTTACCTATTGCACATGCATCAGAATAGGCGGTAGGAACTGGGGATTAAACCCAAAGCTTGTCCTCTGGTTGTACACGGCTATCATACGACCACTACTAGCTTACTGCGTGTTAGTTTGGTGGCCANCGGGAAAGCTTAGAGAGCACAGGAAAATCAGGAAAATTTTCAATGAATGCCACAGAACAAAACTGTGGCAACGATACAAAGAGAGGTTCCGCAAGGCAAAGCAAAGCAGTCTTATCCAAAGAGCACACCAACGCCCGCCTGAATAAGGGAGAGGAT
>NW_016178399.1:0-7884 GCF_001687245.7 Rhagoletis zephyria | reverse complement strand
TCATGATCAAATTAACATCATTTTTTTACCTTGTTTTTTTCAACACTTAGCTTTTCTTTTTGCCCGCATGGCGCTCTGCTCAAGTGTTGCGGAGGCTCGAAGACTCTTCCGACGCCAGCAGCTTCTTCATCGTATGAATGATCAATTCGCGTTTTAAACCTAAATTACAATCTTAATTTTTATATACATACATATGAATTTTATTGCTCCATACAGGGTGATCCATCTAGACCTTTTTTTTTTTAAATCTAAATAAAACACTCAAAACAGAACTGGATGTCGATATCTTTATTATTACCCAAAATAACGATCTCTGACGTATACTTTTTAAAAATACAAATGTTGGCAACAGACAGAACATGACCGTCTATGGCCAGCGCTATCGCACCATTATAACGGACTTTTTGTCGCTTGAAATTAACGCGCGTGATGGTAACATTTGACTAAAGCAAGCCAAATGCGTGTGATATCAGATATCAAAACTTGGAAGCCAACATTACTCGCGTAATTCGCGTAATGTTGGAAAGAGTAATTGAAAATTCGATCTTCCAAATAGACCACCTACAGCGTAGCCGCGGCAAACATTTAAATGAAATAATTTTTAAAAAGTAAATGTCAGAGATCGTTCTTTTGTGTAATATATAATAAAGATTCCGCCATTCAGTTCTATTTTGAGTCTTTTGTTTAAAATTAAAAAAATGTCTAGATGGATCACCCTGTACATTCACATACGAAGGTACCTCGCTTTGCTGCTGTGTTTTCATTAACTTATTTATGCCGCCACTACTAGGTAATATGTATATACATATGTACATAATGAGGTATGTATTTGTGGCATTAATCTCAGCCAGTTTGTTTGTAGTTTTTAATAACTTTTTAGGTGAAGAAAAATTGCGATATTTAAAAAGAGCTATGTGTGCATAAATAACATATGCATGTATGCATTTATAAAGTTATATGTGTGCCAATTCATAGCTTTTTAATATCCATTGTTTTGTGGCTGCGGCTGTTGCAAGCTGCAAGTGTTGCGTTACAATTGCGATTTAGTGCGCGACTGCCACCATTTACATACAAACAAACACGTGGACTATGGATATGCTATATGTGATCATGTGTATGGATGTATGTACATACATATGTACACGCAATAGCATTACATGCAACAACACCAATAGCAGCAATTACCATCACTAAATACCATTTTGGCATTAGATACTTCACTTCAAGTATCGCAATTCATTTCATTATAAACATAGCAATGGATTATAAACATAGCCATGGATTATAAACATACATATATACATACAAATGTACTTGTGTATAGTACTTATATTATATATGTATGTATGTATGTATGCCAGTATGTATGTATGTGGGTACGTCTGTGATGTTTCGTCTGTTGCAATGACTGACTTTCAAGTGTTTGGCTACTAGGTCTTAAGAAAAAGCAAAGAAGGAAAAATAAAATAAACTGAAAAACTTGACGCACTTCACTTTGGTGTGCTTTGTACAAATATTTTTCAATGTTGAAATCATTATCCATAGCCAAGAGCAATAACTGCAAAATACTTTTTTAAATTTTCTATATTTACATTTTGGCTAAGAGATTTTATTTGTTGCATTCTCGGACTTAACTACTTTTTACCTTCATGGTTTTACTACTTCCTTCAACAATCTGCATAGAAACGATTAAATGAAAGATAAAATTGTGTCTTATAAGAAGGATATTTGTCTTTTTCTAGACGTTTCCATTTCGTCACCCTTTTTATGGTTGTCGTCATCGACACGATTAGCATTGGTCCTCCCAAATTGACATCCCCGTTGTCGATTTTGATAACAATTGACACATCATGGCATCGGCTAAGTTAGGGCGTGTATGTATTTACATTTTTTTGTTTGGCACGATAGGTTAAGTTAATTCGGAAAGGTTTGAGCTTACACGCCCATAGGCCGGGGCGTTGAGTGCTTTTCACTACCTTTCCGATGCAAAAAGAATTATCAAAATCGGTTGACGTGGTCCAAAGTTATGCGGTAACATACATAAAAAAAAATATATATTCCGAGGAACTGTCACGAATTTATACTTCTCATCCTAGTTACCGCGGCTAGGGGTGATCTATTTTAATAAACCTCTATGTGATTAAAGGTCTTTTTTGTTGATCGACGTATCATTAAGGAGCCTTGCGAGGTGCCTTGGAGAAATGATATTAGGAAGTGAAGTCTAGGCTTAGTAAGGGTTTGACAGTAGCGCGAAATATGTTCTTTCTGTTTCTCATGACACAATCTGCTCTGGTCGAAGAAAACAACTCCCAGATTGGACAAGTCTTCATTACCCTGCAGTAACGATAAAGACGTGCGACCACTTATGTTTAGCTCATTTTGTAGGAGGCTTGAGCTATTTGTATTTAAACATCTTTGATTAGGATGGAAATATCGTATGCGTAGCTCTGAACATAAAATACAATATCACTCAGAAGGGCAAGTAGTTCGCCGACTACGATGGAGTGTATTACCGAGAAAGCGAATCTTTCTATTTTTCCTAGAGTGGAAATATGGTTCGGGATTGAAGGGCGCTTGTTATCTAGCGGCATGCGGTAACATCATTACAATTGCATCGGACGCAATTGCCAATTGAGGAAATTACCCTGAACCACTACTGCAACAGCAGCGTCGGCATGCCAATCTTGTTTAAAAATAGTATTTAGCATAACCCATTCTAACATAATTAAAGCCAATAGGTAATTGCTCATGTGGATAATCTTGTCTTCTTCATTGAATTTCTATTCTTCTAGCAATTTTGTATAATGAAGTAACCGCAATAATTGCTCGATTTTGGTGTCACTAATTACTATCTATGGTTTAAGCACATCCAACTAATAGCAAACTACAAACTCAAAATAACATAGAAATTCCCATGATTTAATTGGATCATTACTCCATTAGAAACTGTTAATTTTACATACACATTACTTTTACGAAACTAATTACCTCTAATTTTAGTTATGTTCTAAACGGGCTTGTTTCAAATTATTTTCTTGTGGCATGAATTTTATAAATTTCTGGAAGGCCCAACCGATTACCCAGTTTCCAATAAGCTATTGCATTATTTTTCCTTTATGCTTTTCTCCTTCAGTGCACTCGACCATTCGGATACCATTCTTTTTGTTCTAAATACTGCACAATTTATTACCATTTCAAGCGTAAAAATTATTCATAAATTTAATTGCATTTTTTGCTTCATGAAATAGTTAGTAGTGGATAAGCGAATGTGCACAAATACAAAAACATTTACAGTCTTATTTGGGCATAACTACATACACAAGCATGTACATACCCAGTCGGAAATGGAACTGCTTTAAAAGCAATTTAAAAAGTACTTTTTTACGAATTACAAGTGCTTGGATTTCTCTATTTTTTTCATATAAGCAACTAACTTTATTAACATGGCGATGTCCTGGGAGGAAGTCAATTATCCGACTCTGCATTTGATTTCAAACTACTTTAAAATGCATTTGGCTTAAAGCACTTCCAAGTCAATATCTTTCGTTTGAACACGCTTTCGTTCTGCACTTCACATATGCTTTTTCTTACTTCGTAGACAAATGAAAAAATATTAGCATTTTAATATGTTGTCTCTGATGGGATTCGAACCCAGACCTTCTGGAAGCTAACAGATAACAGCAAGCACCTCTGCACCAGACATGTACGTGCATGTGCTTTCAAATGTTCAGCAGCAAGTTGATTTCCAATTTCTGCATTTCATTCATTCATCATCAAAAGTAGTGTTTGTATGTTTGAATTTTTGTTACTCTGTTAATTTGAAAATTAAGAAATCGATTACTTCGAAGAGTTATCTAAAAATATAGGTGTCGAATAAAAGCAAAAAATCTCTAGAATTCAGCACAATTTAATCTTTTGGTCCACGAGGAAAAATAGGTATTAAGATGGTCCTTTTGAAATTTTATCCGTGAATATCCTCCAAAATTTCCAATATATAGTTGTGTTTTTGGAAAAATGCAGTGGCGAAAATATAAACAGGTCAGAGACATTTTAAATTTAGCATTGTTTGCCTATTTTCCATTAATTTATTTACCGTTTATTATTTTTTGATGAAAGTGTAGCTCTAACAAAATCCATGTAAGTCAAACTTTGTAAAAAAATTAGCAAAATTCGACAAAGTTTCACCACACTTTTGAGCTTTTTAATTAGATTCCTTAGAAATATTCTGAGTATGCAGTTTGCTAGTGCAAATTTTAAGTATCAGGGACTTACCGTTGGATTTTTTATTTATTTTTTTTTATTTGCGACAGGTGTTGCTCATTTTCTTCATACAAAAAAAAAAATATAGAGCATAATTTGCATGGAAGAAAATGCGCGAACAAAAAATTAACGATAAGTCCTCGCTCCTTCAAACTTTTCCTTTGTTGTACTAAAATTTAATGAGCTACAAAACTGCATACTGAAAAAAATTCTGATTAAAAAGTTTAAAATTTTGATGAACATTTGAACGAATGAACGAATTTTTATAAATGTTCTGCAGTTCGAAATACTATTGAAGTGGCCACGCAATCAACGGCGCCATACAGAAATGCCGTTCAGTGCGTGGCAATTCGAATTTATACAAGGTGGTGTTGATGGTGAATTTAGATTTTCGCCGAGGTACGTCTTAATGTCAAAATGATGTGTTTGTTGTAAAATGAATTCGCCTTGTTTACAACAAATACATCATTTTGACATTCAGTAGTACCGCGGCGAAAATTTAATTCGCCATCAACACCACCTTGTATAAATTCGCCTTGGTGTGTGGCAATACGGCGAGCGGCTTAACGGCGCCATACAGAAACGCCACTCAGGCCACTTCAATAGTATTTCATATGTTTTAATTTTAAGCCGCTCGCTAATTGCCGCTCATTGCGTGGCCTCGGCCTAAGAGTATGGTTCTGCCGTCTGTACAACACGAAAACGCTGTAAATTCTGTGATCGAAATTATTGGTAAAAGATAATAAAAGAACCGAACGTTCGCACGCTGCATTTGTTTGAAAGTATTTGGTTTTCAATTACTTTGTGAATTCGTGCATTTTTGAGCCTGTCTGTTTTTTCCGACAGGGCATTTATGTATACATGTTTGTAGCTCTCTGCTGTTCATATGCACTTTGCATACGTTCCGTGCGAACGTGTCATGACATAAAAAAATGTGAATGTATAAAATGTAGCAATTACAAGCCTGCTGAATGCCTAACTAACTCACTACTGACTGAGTGACTGATTTACTGACTGCCTGGTTGGCTGACTGACGATCTAACTACATATACATATACTGGTACCACGCCGATTGCCTGTTTTCTTGGTCGGGTTGCATTTGGGTGCGCTAAGTTGCGCATTTGTGGCTTCCAGTTGCAATATAATTGCGAATTTACTAGTCTCGGTTTTGTTGTTGTCATTGCTAAGTATTTGCTCGTTGCCGATGTTTTTGTTGTAATGCGAATGATGACTAGAATAGCATTAATTGAATTAAATTAAATTGCGTTTCTTTCAGTTTAATTGCATTTTTTGCACGGCGTAACTCATCCATCATTTCAGGGTGTGAAATAGAATTAGGCTTTTAGCAAAGACGAGAGAGAGGAGCTATTATTGAATTATGAAATGTATGTATATAGCCTACATATATACATACATATATTTATATGTACCTTTCTAAATTCTATATATGTACATATGTAGTAACGTATAAAATCTAACGGCTATTGGTGGTAGGGGTATTCATACGAAATTCGCCTGTAAAACACTGAAGCAGTTCGGAAGCCTGAACATAGTTTTGACGAAGAGCTTCCGGCAAAAGACGCCTTCATCAACTCTGCCTCTAAGTTTGGATCCATCCGTGAAGAAGTTCACTACTCCCTTTCTGTTCTTCCTAAAGCTTCTTGCGCCTTGAGGGAAGAGAGAAGAGAAGACATTTCTGGGAGCCATTTCGGAGGCGCAATAATCAGTATCATTACCGGTTTTCCTCAGCCTTATGGCATTTCGTGCTGCGACAGTTCTTGCTGCAATATCTGCCGGTGATATGTTCAGCGATTGGGAAATCCGCTGTAAGAGCTCTAGTCCCTGAGCTTTCTCTAGCGAGTTCCACTAGACAAGGGCGCTATAAAACAAAATAGGCTTAACTATGGTTTCATAGTCCATAGCTCCCCTGCAGCGGTTTAAGGCAACCTTATTGTTTGGTACTTGGCCTTGTCGCAGAACTGCAGGCGTACTCTCATTAAGCATTCCTTAAGCGTTCAAATTTTCATGTGTTTTGCTTGCCAAATGTGAATCACGGGGAAAACGATATTCTGTAGAAGTACAGATTAGTCCAACCTACGAGTCCAGTTTCTTATTTGGCAATAAAAACGTTTGTCGGTTTGTTTATACTAGAAAAAAAGGTACCTTGAGCACATTTCGCTTTAGCTATTATAAACTTCAGAACTTTAACCGCAGTTTGTATTTTTCTAACTATGGCATAGAACTAATTAGGGTGTATACTTGTTACCGGCCGGACAAGATCTTAGTCCTAACTAGATCCGATACATCCATCCAACGCGGAATCAAGTTGGACGCAACAATATTGTGTACTGCGTAGCTGGAATTGGACTGATGAGGGTTATTTGAGGAGTTCTGCTCAAAAATACTGTGGCGCCTGATCTAGTTTACCCTAGGCAAAACTAGTTTGTCCTAAGNTTGATGCACCAATGAGTCAAAGTTGAAAATCATGCTGGTACTATTTTGCTGAGTAGCACTTTATGTTTTCAACTAAGTATTGGGCAATCACATTGGTAACGCGACAAAAAAGTTCACAACTTTTTAATTTACTGATTGACCCACCAACAACGTAAAAAAAAAACATAAAAATTTTTATGTAAAATACATAGAAATTATTTGCTTTCGTTTGCACCCAAATTATTACCAAGACCGTCTTGAAGGGAATGTTATTCGTGTTTGCCATTGTTTTTGGCTCTTATTAACCATTTCAGAGTTGAAACCTCCAAAAAAGTAAAATATATTCAAAATTCTACAGAACTTTGTGGTGCAGGTAAAGAGAAAATAAGCATAAATTAAGGTAACAACCGTACCCTGCGCATGTTTTGGAGGTCTTTGCTTTCTTTTCATTTCATTCGCATATACATATACATACATACATATATAATACAAATAGCTTGAAGAGCAAACTAAAAACTTTTTTTGATTGCTGTTGCTTTATGTTTTCACAAATACAAATACATGTATTGTATATGTATATGTGTACATATTTTAATTATTAATGTATGTAAATAAGCAAAACGAGTAGCGGCTATTAGCTCCTCTCGAAAGAAGAGAAATAAAATATTAACTGGCAGAAAAAGGTCAGCTAAAATGTTCTTTATTCATGAAGTGCAATTTCACTGTTTTGAAGCTCATACTTAGGAGTATGACAACAAAGAAATTGTCAACGGTAGCACATCGCTTCGAAAAGTTTATGCCAATCTTTGCATTTCATGATTTGTTTTGGCTTTCTTTTCGGTTTAAACTCACATATTTACTTGGGTTTTTGTTGCTTGGTAGTTGCCATAAATTTATGCAACAAGGCCACCTTCAACGTTGAGGGTCAATCTTAATTAACACTAAAACTGGCCTATATGTGAAAAGATATTATTTCGTGTAATCCTTTTCATCTATTTTTATTTTAATTTTTTATATTTTATTTTAATTCATTTTAAATTTGAATTAAAACTTATTTTATTTCACATCATTTCATGTTATTTACTTTTTATTTTTTTATTTCAGTTCATATTATTTTATTTTATTTTATTTTACTTTACTTTATTTTATTTTATTTTATTTTATTTTATTTTATTTTATTTTATTTTATTT
>NW_016178398.1:0-7885 GCF_001687245.7 Rhagoletis zephyria | reverse complement strand
AGTACTTGAACTTTGATGGACTTGGGCGAGCCTAGGATATTGACCAAAATATTCCAAATTTCACATAGATTTTTTGGAAAGCATAATAAACCATATTTTCGCTATTACCAATCAAAATTCTAAAAAAGCGGATTTTCGGCCCACGCTAATATGCATAGTATAGTCAATGTGGAACGATTTAATAGCCAGCACACCAAAAAATCAAACCTAGAACACTAATCGATTCAGAAAATTGTACTGAATAACATATACAAAAAGTAGCAACTAGCGTGACCAGGGTATTATTTAAATTAACGAAAAACTAAGAAAATAGGTCCTACTCAATGCGTCAAATCAAATGCATTAATCAAAAAGATAAAAATGCGACACTATAGGGAGAAGAAATTCTCTATATAATTGCAGTGAAAAGTACTACGCTGCGACTGTTCACTTTCCCGTAGTCGATTGGTAAATGCAGTGATTTTTTTTTATCGTATGCACTGTATTTCTATAGTCAACATAAAATAATGCACAGCCTGACGATTTGATGATTTCATTTATTTATGTACATATATTTTCCATACAAAAATTTTTCATATTTTTTATAAAAATTTTGTTCATTCATAATGCGAAAAATTTTTATCGAAATTTTCAATTTAATTGGATTTATTACAAACATTTTGAGTATGCTGTATTGTAGTTCATTAAATTTTAGTATAAAAAATGCTAGTTTGAAGTAGCAAAAAGCTGCTGTTGATTTTTGCGAGTCTTATCGCCGAGGGTTTTCAATGACAATTTTTTGCATTTTCCGCAAGCCCTTTATGAAACTAAAAAATTATTTCTTATGGTTTTCGCGGTTCAATGAACTATGTGTTTTTTTAAATAAGAACAAATTTGTGTGGAAAATATAAATAAATAAATAAAATCGTCAAAACGTCAGAGTATGCATATTTTTGATGTTGACTGTATATTTATGTGCAGATAATAAACTTTAAAATTTATAGGTTATCATGGCTGCCCTCGTTCAACCAGTGCACGGACTTCGAAAAAATCAATAGTGGTAGATTTTACGTACGAAAAATAGTCGAATTCGGTCTAGTATTTTTAAAGAAGCGACTAACATAGCTTTCACTCATACATATATACGGCGATCATGCGTCATGTATTATAAGGGACAGTCCTCCTTTTATTTATTTCGTACGGGACGCCAAATGTTCTGTAGTGCTTTTAAATTCCCGTATTTGTCCGGTATTCTGTATTTTGATGCCATAACCCTAAAAGCCCCATCTACGTCAGCGAGGCGTATACGGAATCTTGATTTTTTTTTATTTTGAACACAAAAGTGTCTTTATTTTTTGTCGTTTTAAATAAATGTGGTTGTAGTTTTTATCAATAAAATTATGCTTTATTGGGCGCGTTTCTAAGACGCAACTGATGATACATAAACTGCCAAAACATTTGTAAACAAGCAAAATTAAATAAAACAGCACAAAAATAAAAAATAAAATTTTAAGCCAACTATATGGATAGCGCAGGATTTATAATTTAGTTTTTCTTATTTTATTTTTAATATATGTATTTGTACGTGTATTTTATTTTATTAACAGCCAGTTTCGCCAACAATTTACATACAAATTATTTTTTTGTTTGAATTTTCTATGAAAACTGACGGAAGGGAAACATCATTTTTGGCTTATATAAATTGTTGACTTCATGTAGCGAAATAATTTTATGATGGAAAAAATGGCGTAAAGTTGCCAACCGTTGAGCTGGGCGGAACTACTCAACTGTGCGTTTCTGAAACAAACACTCAAAAGTTCAGCAACAGCTGCGTCTTAGAAACGCGCCCATTGTTAGTTTATATCACAACTTCAATATTCTTTAAAAAAAAAACATTTCTCTTTTAAGTCACCTACTCCTCTAAGACGTACTATTGGGCTTTACGTAACTTTCAAGTAGATCGGGCTTCTATGGTTAAAAGTTCATAAAAATGGCATACCAATGAACCAGTTTTTATTCTTAAATCTGGACGCTTTTAATTCAAATCTAGGGGGCACATATGTATGTATGGCCGTAATAATTTGTTTGAAAAACGCCATACCTCAGAATTTGGTTAAAAAATGCCCTATCTCAGCTGAAAATACATTGAAAAATGTGCTGAGATAGAGCATTTTGAATCAAATTATAAGATCAAGCGTTCTTCAATAAAACTCTGAAATATGGCGTTCTTGAAAAGTTCTCTGAGATAGGTCGATCTTCCACTCAGGTGTCGATATAGTCTGCTTTCTCATATGCCAAATAAATACGCTGTTTCAGGGCTAATAAATCTAGGATAATTGAAAAAGGTTTAAAGGAAAAAATTGGGAAAATTATTTTTTCTCCCGTATTTGGCTACCATAAATATGGTCACATGCGATAAATCAAGGCGATCTCATATGGGGTGGTGTTACCAGAGCAGCTGGATTTTCTGCTCGGCGTCTCTTAATGTCAAAATGATTAATCTTTTGTCCATATGTTGTAATTCGTACTGTCATATACTAAATCGGACCTTCGATGCAGGTTGTGGATATATTTCGACTCGAAAGCCACGTACGTATAGGTAAAATTCTTTGTTGGAAGCAAGTAAGAAGCATACCAAATATGAACGAAATCGAACCATAAAGTTTTCATTTATATTGAATTGTTAGGAGAACCAAACGTGTGTGCCAAATTTTAACGCGATAGCTTCAGTGGAATTGAGTAAAATATGGATTGCAAAAACCAAAACATAAAACCAAAGTTCAATGAAAGCTCGTAAAAATGCAGTTATAGATTGAAGTTGAATTTTCTGATGTCCTTACTTAATTTAATTAAAATTTGTTCAAAGTTTGCCCGTTTTGGGCAGAACTTTTTTTTGTTAATGTCCGAAATGAAAATAATTTACTTCATTTTCTCAAAATGAGTATGATTTTCCATGGACATCTCACTCACCTCGAATAAGTACTACTTAAGGTGAAGTGGAAGAAAATTAGAATTTATGTTCGTTCTTTTTTATGTGGTATTATTTCTTTCAAGCTTTGTTCCTAATTTTGATAGCGCGTGCCTTAAGTACACTCCCACGTATGTATGTAATATAACGTTAAGTCAGTCAGTGATAGCTTAATACAAAGACGTGATCAAGTAGCAATACACACAGTGGGGCTAAAATATGGCCGTGATTTTAAGAGCCCAAATATGAACTGAGCTGAAATAATTGAAAGATAATAAAATTTCACGTTGAAATTAAATCGGTAATTTTTTAAACAAGCTCAAATTGTTTATTAATTTTTGTTGCTACCACCTTTTGGGAAGCACGTGAAATTAATGCCGAATGTCTGCAATTATTTTAAAAAATATTCATAAATATTTTTTTTTTGTAAAATAGTCGATTCAAATTTTAGAATTTTAAAAAATATTCATAAATATGTTTTTTTTTGTAAGATAGTTGATTCAAAATTTTTTTTTTTAATTTGTATTAACAAATATTTAAACAAATGTTTATTTTTTTAATTGAGAGTTTAATCACTCACTGGCAAAAATATTTCATGGAATCAGGCGGAAGAAAAATTGTTTTGAATTGAAAAAATAACGAAGTACTACCCTCCGGTTAATCATTTTCCTACATAATCGATTATTATAAACTAAGTGATTAATTTTTTCATATGAATTGAGAGTGGAATGTTTTGTTACTCATACGCCATGTATGCCCGCTTTTTATCAAACTAGCCTGCGTTTTCGTTTCTACCGAAAAATGTTGCCTTCTACGCACAAATACTAACAAGAGGGCAGTGAAAAAGCTACATTTTTTGTAGAAACGAAAACGCCATTAATAAGAAAATAGGTGCAGCGTAGTAGGTACTTCCCAGTAAAATAAATTAGATAATCCCTTTTGTTAATAAAAAAAAATTAGCTCTTGTTCGAATATATAATATAATAGCAAATTCAATCAATTTTTTAATCTACTCTATGCTATGGAAAATTTTTTATGAATAATTTGGGATTAATTTCAAGTACTTTACAAAAGAGTATTAGCATTCAAACATACACATTTTTCGCTCTCGTTTTTTCAATATAAATTAATAAAAAGTAAAAGCTTATTTCAAAAATCGCCAATGATAGTGCGATGCGAAATTTCATTGTCTTTCAATAAAAAATGGTAACTTAAAACCTTATTAACCTCTTATAATTAATTAGTCCACGGCCATCTTTTTTTGTCCTACTGTGATACGCCCGACTGTAAGTTAGGGAAGAAGTATAAGGCCATTTAGTAATAGGTATATGTAATTAATTGAAGCCAACAAAATGTTATCTCAATTAGTTAATTATTTTATACAGCGGTTGGACATTGCATCAATATGTGCAACAGCCTAATGAAGTTTTGCATGAACAAACACACTTGTGCTTTAACTATTTATATAATATTGTTTACTTGCAAAATTTGCTCTTTACTGAGTCAGCAGTTTGTCAGTATGCAGAAATGTGATTTAAAATTTGATAATATTAAAAAAATACTATGTCAAACGGCTGCACGGATTTAGAAGAAATACGAAGCTCGAATCGCTAATAACTTACTAATATTTGGAATAGTTTGTAGGTTTTTGAAATTCTATCTTGGACGTTTTTATGGCGCGCGGGTTCACTAGTTGATTTCTAAATTAAAGCTGTACCTATTTTTACCAGACATATGGTAATTTTGGTCACTATTTTGGACTAACAGAAAGTGTTACTGTAGAGAAAATGTGCAAAATAAAACCGGTTCAACCGGGTTTTTCCTTAATTTTTATAAGCTGCCATTTTCGAACAACTTGAAAACTGTTTTTTTTTTTCAAAAAGGCAAACCATGGAACACCTTAGTTAGCAGCCAAATTGAAATGAAGACGGAGGGTAATAGTATGCAAAGAATAGCTAAAAAGGAATTTTAAATAAAAAGTGTTGCCACTCCAGCTAACTCGTACTTTGTGCCACGGGTTTGAAACATAGATGGCACGGTAGTGTCATCCGATTCGCAATAGATGTTAAAACAAAAATTTAAATGAGAACTCCTTTTCACAAGAATCACACATTGGACCTCCTTATTTCTACTCAATGTCGAGAACCATACACTTGAAAGCTAGTTCCACGCCAGTTCTGAACCACTGAAAACTACTACCTGGTATTTAGAACCATACGTACCTATTTTTATATAAAATACTAGAAAATATCCGGCTTCCCTCGTTGCGCCTTAAAAATATTTTTTGAGATGTTACTCGCTCCCAAAAATCTCGTATGAACTCATTAATAAAAAAAATAAAAAACGTATTTTATAGAGCTTCATGAAGTGATACTTTCAAACAAATTTTCGAGTTTTCAATAATTCTTTATTTTTTATATTTGTGGGTATAAGGTAATCTATATTTGAAGGTATTTAGAACATTTGTAAAGTATCGACTTTCTCCCGAAAATTTAATTAATAATCTTATAACTCGAGTTTGATATCGCGCACTTTCTTCAAAGCTGTATTAGTTCAATATTTCATTTATCTTATAAATTTAACTGAATAAAATTTTTCAACTTTCAGACTTTCTGAACCCTCTTGAGTTTCATCACCATATTGCAATGCTTAGTTTATATTATTAATTAAACTGAATTAGCTTTTTCAACCAGGTGGCAACCTTATACAAACATATTTTAAGTTGTAAACCTTCTTAAACCTCTTTCTTTCGACAGTTTTATTTCAATATTTGTTTTATCTTATCAATTTATTTAAACTGCAATTTTCAAACAGGTGGAAACTCTCAAAACTGTTTTTCTATTAGTTAGACCTCTAGCAACATATCGGTGAAATCAGCATTCAATTCCATGCATAAGTTTTCGATTGGTGCGCATACAAACATACTGACAGAGCGACAGACAGACAAAAATTCTCAAAAATGTTGATTGATATTAAATAATTTTTCTTTGGTATCCAGAATAAGCAAGCATCGGCCTGTTACAATTTTATAATATGTATAGATACATATATGTAGATATAGAAAAAAATACTACCTAACATGAGGCCACCCGCAAACAAAGCACTATTAAATTTAACTCAGCCACAACCGTTGCATCGTGAATAAAAGGAAAATGCGGTTGTGTTTACATAGTAATGCACTTAGGTATGTACGTAGCAACTCTGCTACGTGTGAGGCAAAGTTTCTTCAAAGTTTTGGCGCATTTCATATCTACTGTTAGCATCCATGTAGCTCGCGCAAAATTTTTGATTGAAATTTCTATGCAGAATTTTGCACGTCATGTTAAAGTGGTTCAGTTTTATATGCGGCCAAATAGAATTATCAAAGTTTATTGAATGATAAGCTATACGTTTGTAGGTATGTACATAGGTAGGAAGGTACATACAAGCAATGGCCCATTTGGACCTAAAGTGGATGGTCCATTTTGAAACCCCGAGTAAAACACTTTCACTCCCCACTCCTCTACAAGCTTGGACTTGATCATTAAATTCGTGAGGGTACTGATGGCCGCTTGGCTGCCAAGTCCCTTTCCAACCTTTTTCAAGGTTTATTCTGATACGGAGCGAGATTACTAGAATCATCGAGAAAAACAGCATTCCATCTTCTCATTGCAATAAAGTTAGTCTTGAAGCTTTCGGCGAGCTATTCGCAGTCACAAGGCCTTGGCCTTAAAAACCGTAAAAACACTATCCCTAGCTTTTTATTTTAGTACTAAAAATCTAAAGGTGTTAAGAAATTATGAGGACTTTGTTAAAAAATGTAAAAGCGATCATAGCTGTAAAAAAAATTTGTTAACCAAGAATCTATTTAGCTATTTAGTTCCAAAGCGGCGTAAAATTGTAGATCCCTGTCCGGTGCAGTGAAATAACGCCCGCGGGCCATATTCCCCTTGCGAAAGGCCTTTTTCCTTTGCGAAAGGGCAATCGCTAAACAAAGCTAATAAATCCCATGGGTGTTATTTTCTCTGGCTCTAATTTACTGAACCACATCACATATAATTTTGTATTAAAATCTGCAAGCAAAAATTTGCATAAAAACTGAATTATAAATTAAAACGAATCACTCTATTTTTGCATAAAAATTCTTTCGAAATTATGCATATCCACGGTTGCGTCAGCCATAGTAGGTAGTTCAGCGTCCAATTCTCTTCTGCAGTATACGCATAAAATAGAACGGTATTTTTGGTCAATCACTGATAAGCAAATTACTAAAAATTAAATGTAAACTGCTATGGTTTTTAGCCTCCAATACGATGGAAATATTTGCGCTCAGCTTAGACGCTGCGGGATGGCGCGAACGCCAACTGCCGCATTTGAGCGCCACCAGGCTCGCATCCCTCACTCTCGCGGTTATTTATTTGTTTATATACTCACATAATTTAAATGTTCTATATGTATGTACGATGAAGAGTTGGTTATTTGTGTACCCACGCACAGTGCGGCCGAAAGCCAAAAGTGCGGCGAAAATTCGAAGCTTTGAATCCGCTGTCAGAATTGCAAAATTCAAAATGGCAAGACTGAAAAAAATCATATTATATCCTCTAAAACGTTATATTCAAAGTTGATATGTAAAAAATCGATTTGATTTAGAAAATCTACGTACTTATTTACTTTTAATTAGGTTGACATTTTGTATGATTAGGGTTTTCACAGTTTACTTTTAAAGTGAAAAGGTGGCAACTTTAACAAGATAACACACTCGAACTGTGAGCAAGCTTTCACACATGTATTTCAAATTGTCAATAAAACAAATATCGTCAGATATATATTTAAAAATCTTTCAACTTTCGCTCACGTTATGTTTTTATGCTTCACTTTCCCTTTTTTCTTAGCGCGAATAATTAACTGAGCAGAGATGCCAGTTTAACACAAAACAAAAACATGAGACAAAGTCGAGTA
>NW_016178397.1:0-7886 GCF_001687245.7 Rhagoletis zephyria | reverse complement strand
GCATAGGAATCATATCCTACGAGGCATTGAAATCTTAGAAAGCCTTTCGTGTATACGCTTTCAAGAAGCCACAGCAGAGCAGACATATTACGTCAACATCACTGGCAATGATGGCGGGTGCTACTCAAGCATTAGTTGGTTGAATGGCATTCAATATTATAATCTTCAACATTATCCTCTTGATACGGGCTGCTTCCGTCTCGGCACAATTGTACATGAATTCCTGCATACACTTGGCTTCTTTCACATGCAGAGCGCTGCAAATCGTGATGAATACGTACGTATCGATTTCGATAACATACAAGAGGGTATGGAGTTTAACTTCGAGAAATATGACGAAGACTATATAGATGATTACGAGGAGGAATACGACTATGGAAGTATATTACACTATCACGAATATGCATTCTCAGTGAATGGCGAAAAAACTATTATTCCATTGAAAAATGAAGGGGCTGTAATAGGTCAACGACGGGGCATGAGCAACAGTGATATCAATAAATTGAATACAATGTATCGCTGTCCGATAAAGGTTTAGAGAGAAACGTTCTTTGAATGATTAAAAAGGTGTTATTTGTAATTGGTCAAAGTGCAATGTGATTTCACAGAGGTAGTAATAAAACAAGTAGTAAGCAAAAAAGAAAAACAGCCGACTTCATTTCTCATATACAAATTTTAAAGTACCGTTAATTTGTTGATGATCCAATGTTCGGAACTAAATCAAATTAGTATGGGACGAGATATAAAAAAACCATGCTTCTCATAAAATTCAATCGCCGAGGGAGTAAGGTCAACATCAATGCGCATGCCATAAATCGGAGGAGAAGCTCGGCTAAACACTGTTTGTTAAGTAGGTTAAGTAGAGTTGGTCCTCCCCACATATTGGTCTGATTCCACATTACCATTACGGACCACTTATTAAGTGGTCCGGTAAGGGCCTTAATAAGAAAGAACATTTCTTTTCTTTTTAAACTTGAACGTAAGTATAGAAAGGCCAGGCAATCCTGGAAGTTTTACAGGGTGAAAAGTTGTTGCAGCTTTCAAATGTTGTGAACTAGTATAACAAACTGCGGAAAATTGACTGTAAATTCAATGTCCTTTTTCGGAAAGTTGTCGGTGGTCATACCTTTCCTTGCCGATTCGTCCACTTAGGAGAGTTTCAGAAAAAAATTTGAAAAAGTTGTGGAGCAACGAAGCGATAACTTTAGTCCTGTAATTGACCCGCTCATTTTTAGGGGTTTGTCGCCTTAAAGAAAAATCTTGCTGTGCAAATATTATATCTGGATAGGTATTCTGTCGGAATTCGCAATAAAATTAAAATTTTTGCAAAAACCCGACGTTCAACACCTTACTAAATATCTCTCAAAAATAAACCATCTCTTCATGAAGAAAAATATTTTAAAAATTGTTCTTGCAAAACGCCAATTTTTTTGAACCATGTTTTTTTATAGAGAATTAAACAAGGATTACAATGGTATAATTTTTAATCCCTAATTTGCTGATCTTCAATATGAAAATCAACTTCAAAAAGTTCAGCTGTTAATAGCTAAGTTAGCTTAAGGACAAGATGAAGTCTCTACGATGAGCAGAACCCGAGATATAACGATTTGAGGAAGTACATGATTAGTCAGAATTACGAAAAAAATGCAAACTTTGACAGATCATATCTTCGAAGACAAAAAAAAATACATGATTAGTCAGAATTACGAAAAAAAAGTCCTCCAAGACGTGTTAGCTAATTTCCTGTATAGAACCCATAAAAAAAATTTGAAGCCTATCGAAAATGTGACACCAAATTTAAATTCTGTAGCTGTTGTAGTTTAGCCAAGCTAAGCGCTGCTTTTCAGAATAATATTTGGATAGATTTCACTGTCCGAAAGTAAAAGTAATTTCTAGCAACTAATCGATACTCAATTCTTAGATAAGATGTCTCGTCTATCAGCAAATGCGAATGCTTTCTACTCATAAATTCATAATACATATTTATGTATGTATGTATGTACATTACGCCCTTACTTAGTTACTATTTGCATTTTGAAATTGGGTAGTTGCTGATAAGTACAAGCTAGCTGCTAGCACATCAGTGCTTCTTAATCAATGGTCGCTGCAAAACACCCAAACCGGTCCGCGAAGTCATTCCATAAAAAACTAATAAACGAGTATAAAAGCAAGCAAAAGGTTAAGAGCCACTGTAGTGCTTTATACCCATTTATTAGCTAAATATTTATAACCTAAGTTTCCATGCATATGTACATTAGACCATACTACTTTAAGAGTAAATAATTGAAAGGTCATAAATAATTTTTGCAAGGCAATCTCTATTTTGTTTTTTAGTGTCGCCTTTTTAAATTTTTTGGTGACGCCACTAATACATTCGGCAATATACAAGGTTGTTATAAAATAGTTCTAGTGGTCTAATCGAAATATGTATGTACTTCCTTAGCAAAAGTATAATGATTTTTTGGCGTGCGTTATTGTACTGATATTAGGGTGGTACGTTAGGGCGATAAGAACCAAGATCTGGTGGGTAACTTTAGAACCAAAAAATGCATCGAGACAAGAACATTGGTATATCATACTTTACGATCCGACTGTAAATACCGAAGATATTACGAAGAATTTAAAAAGGTTGACCCCTACGTTCGGCCAAAAAATTATTATGTATTTTTTTGAAATTGCCTTGTAAAAATACTTTAGACGCGGGTGTACGACGATTTTTTTCTGGTACGGTCTAATGTACATATACACATCCATCTCATAAATTTTTTATGTTATCATTTGGCTGATTGTTGTTTATAACTTAGACCAATTTGGTTTATCTAGGATTATTTCCTGTGTCAGTCGCGGCGCAGTGAGCAAAAGTCAAGTGCTATTAAGATAAATATTTTTAGTCCATGTCGAATTTTTTGCATATGTATATACATTAGAGTGGCCTAAAAAACAATAAAGTCGGAATTTTAATGCCGCCTGCCCGGAGGATTGTTCTGAACTGAAAAAAATATACCCCAATTTTTTGTTTTGAAATTAAAAAAATATTTAGGGAGTGCTCACAGCACTTGAAAATCAAATTTTTCGATCGGAAACCTATGGTTCTCTTCAGGAGATTTCCAATATTAATATCCAATTGTTTATTTAACCATTTTTTAGTATTAAAAATTTTTTATTGGTCCCCCATAGCATTTTCTGGGGGTTTTGGAGGATCTATAAAATATAGTTACCATGANTCTGAACTATTTCTACAAAAAGTTGTTTTGCCCCATTTAAAATACATGAAAAGCTTTGAGCGTTTTGAGCACTCCATAATTTTTTTTTATTTTTTTTTTCAGAATAAAAAATTGGGGTATATTTTTTTTGGGTATAGAACAATGCTAGGTGGTGGCGACATTAAAAATCCGACCTTATTTTTTCGCATACATTTTTGGCCCTCTTGTTTTAATGTACATGGGGTAAAATTCATCAAAATTGTTTTCCGAGATTTCGTTAAAAGTCTACTATATTGTAGTTACCCCGCAAACATATTCTGAGCGTTCAAAATATATGAGTCCGAAAGGAGTCCTAGGTAGGTAAGAAATATGAGTCTCAAAACTTTGCAATAAGAAAATTTTAATTTTTTCGAAAGTGGCTTATTTTTACATTTTATTTTCTAACCTTTCCAACGATATATAATTTGTAGTAGGCGTGACAAAAGGACTACATTGATACGAGTTTTTCATAATAGGAAACACTCGGGTCCGCCTTGCATTTTAGTCGACAATAACACATCTCTTTAGAAACGAAACAATTGTGCGACCTGCAACATTTTTATATGAATTTTAATGTAAAACATTCTGCAGAATCCAAACTCGAAATCGGAATATAAGAAAGTAGAACAGTTTTGGATATAAATATATACATGTAGCCAAATTTCTTTTTATTGAGATTTGAAAAAAAGTGCATCATTCATGCCCACAACATTTCCCAATCAAAGCAGTCATTGAGGAGCTATACATTTATTTATCGACAAAACAAAAATTAAAAAAAAAAATACTTCGGGTACAAACATCGATTGGCAAAAAAATTGTTTTCAAACTTCGAAGTATGACCTTTTCACTCGACACACATTGGTAACTAGTAACCCTAGGAACAATGTACGCGAATTTGGCTTATATACATTGTCAACATTATTGGCAGTTTCCTTTTTAACCGACTTCACAATAAGGAGAAGGTTATCAATTTGTCGGAATATTTTATTTTTGTTTATGTATGTTACCGCATAACTTTGGACTACGATAACCGATTTCTATAATTAGTTTTTTTTTTTTTTAAAGGAAAGGTGTTACCTCACAGGTGGTCCCATACTAATTTGGTTTAAATTCGATGATTGGATCATGAAGAAATTAACGATAATCTTAAATTTTTCTATCAGAATTGAAGTCGGTTTTGTTTTTTGCTTAAAAAATTACTTGTTTATAATTGCGTTGAATAATTTAGTACACATTTTGTTACATAAGTGGGTGTGGCTGTCGCAAGTTTTACGATAAAATGAACTGAACATGCATACTATATATGTATGTATGTAAATATGTATGCATGTATGTATTCTTTTTTTGACGTGCTTCCTGAGAGATTCAATAAAAAATATATGATAAATTAGAATATTAGTTTTAGTGACTTGACTGGAATCAATATGTATAGCGTTTTTTTTATACGTATTGTATATATACATATGTAGGTGTGTACGCATATATGCGTGTAAAACATCTGTATGTACATATATTTAATTCAGAATATAAACAGCGTTCAGTGTATCATTCACCTCTGTCCGCTGGTTAGGATAATTTTGTTTTTAATTTTAAGCTTCTTTTGTCGTTTGGCGCACAAGTTAAAAATAAAAAGAAAAGTGTAACGGGGGGCATTTAATATACTTATGTCCAGCCATATGTAAATACATATTAGGGCGATCAATTATTTGCCTTTTTTCGAAGACCGGTTTTTGAGTTATTCGAAAAATGGCGACTCGAAAAACCCAGTGTCCCATTTTCAAATTAAGAAAAAATCGGATAAACCGGTTTTATTTTAAATATTTTCTCTTCAGTAACACTTACTGCTAGTCAGAAATTATGACCAAGTCAAAACAAGGTCGAAGTATTTTGGATTATAAGTAAAACAGGAAAAAATGAGCATAAAATTCACACTTATTGGGATTCACCGATCTTAAAAATATTGAGTCGGGAAAAAGTCGAGCTAGTTGAACCGATGGTCTCGGGAATGAGAATATAGCATCCGCTGAATCAGACCGACTATACAAATATATCTATTAAAGACAGGTCATTCCTCGATAATCAATCAACACCTTCGTCAACTGTCATCTCTTGAATGCCATCTTCGGAGAACACCGCCAGCTATCGCAGACGAGGAGCTCGAGTTGCTCCGCAAGGCTCGCGATACTTTGAAGTAAAAACTAAAATTGTTCAGTCCAATTTGAATAAGATGCCCCGACTATACTAGCCAACCCAGCCAGCGGATTTGGTCTTTTCCTGAACTGCCATCATGATCATGAGTGCGCCATTTATGAGATCATTTTCGTGGTATTTAATGCATTTTTTGTACTAAAAATTTAAATGCTACTCTTCTTCGGCGTGCGCACATAATCGAAATGGAAGTTGAAGACAAATGCAGCCTCATTCATTTTGGAGCTTTGCTTATCAACTGGAGTAATTTTTTTTTAAACTTACATATGTATGCATAAAGTCCACATACGACATGTGTCTCAATAAACATTCAAGTGATAATCTTTTACATAACTAGTATTGGGTTCATGTTTCATTTATTTCATATCACTTTACGATCTACAATCAATCCTATTTCAATTGATTTATTCTTTTATTTTGGCGGGTACTAACTCTCCATGCATATGTACATATGCAATATCAGAGGCCTGCATGAATACGTTCAAATGTATTTTTTAAATAGCAAAATTCTAGTATGCAGTTTTATATCCCGTTATTTAATGATAATAATAATGTGCAAACTTTAAGTGGTTAGTTTTTCGCCTTGATTTTTAATATTTTTTTTGTGTAAAGTATGCGCGACTTTATCTGATTGCAACTAAGTTTTGATTTTGATTTTTAATTCAGAAGCATCCAATACAAAACAAACTATATACAATTTTTATTCTAGAAGTTAAAAACCGATCGATTGAGCCCAAATTCACTTAAATATCCTTTTATTTATGACAAAAAATAGTTATATTCGCCTTGGTTTCAATGTTATCATCTGACTGAAATAATACAATTCAACTTTTTATTGTAATTTTATATTAACAAATTTTCTATTCGAAACAAGTTTTTTTTTTTGAAGACGATTATTATAAAAGTCATAACTGGTTGAGTCCATGCATGTAGCAATACGATACCTACGACACTTTTGTGAATACACCAATTATATTTGTTAACTTTGTTTACCAACACTATTTTTTAGGATAATGTACAATGTGGTTGAAAAATTAACCAAAAATATACTAAGTGACAGTTAAGCGCCTTTTAAGCAAATGATCTGATCTAGACCACCTCTGAGGTACCACCTGGCCTTTAAAAAAAGAATTATCGAAACATTTTAAAGTGGTCCAAAGCGGTAACACATTTAAAAAAAAAATATTTATATGCATGTACTATATTCCGACGAATTCATAGCCTCCAATTTTTTTGAAAGCGGTAAAAAATGGTTTGAATCAGTACAAAATTTCAAAAAAGGATATCTGTGCAACATGGCATATGAGCAAGGCCGAGGACACGCAAGGAGCGGCCGAGCGGCGCCACACAGAAATGCCGCTCAGCCGCTCAGAAATGCCTCGGCCTGAGACAGTTTTTCATTCATGTTAAAAAGTTTTTTTTTTCACAAACAAATGACAAATAAATATGAAGAACACTAACATTCTTACCTTTTCACATGCTTCTGGAGAATAGCCAAGCAGTTTTCTATAGCATTTAAACATGGGATATTTTCGGGCTTCTTCAAAGTTGGTATATCCTTTTGATTCTAATCTCGTTAAGTGTTTTAAACAGAAAAGAGGACATCAGTATTCCTGGGAATGTTGCCATTTAATGCTAAAAGTGTTCCGTAATATCTTTTCCCTGTGGCATAGCGCAGAGTCACCTTGAAAAATTCGACCTCTAACGAGGGCTCCAAATAGCTCTTTATGTTATCAATGCATACACAAGCGTCTAAATTTCCGTTAGGTAGTTACCCAGTCAGCAGAGTATCCGAAAAAGTACAGAACTCTATGAAAAAACTTCTGTGAAGTGCAAAAATAAACCATTATCCACGAAAAATTCCGTCAGAAAAATCTTTTTAAAATCTTTTTAACGGATCGTTAACGTCCTCAAAATGTATTCAGTAAATTNGACTTGTCGAAAACGACTAATTTTTAACAATTTGAAAAGGACGACAAAATTCGACTATATTCTGTTACAAAATACAAATACATATTTAGCAAAGTAGAAATGATTTCCATAGCTCTTTTTTTTGGTCTGCAAGTAGAATGCCAAATACAGGAAAACATTATTTAAATTGCATTGAAAAAATTTCTTTTTAACGGTTTTATACATTTTCTGACATATAGTTCCATACACCCTAAATTAAAAACAATCACGACTAAAAAAAATCGAAATATTCAGGCGAGGCAAAAAACTGTTGATGCTGCGCATGCGACACAAGCGAAACAAAAACTATCTTATTAGTATTTGTTCAGTTAACGAAGATAGTGAAGAAGAAGAAATTTTGGCGTATGTTAAAAATATAGTATGTGAACTGTGTGGAAAATGAATTCTGAAAAATTTTGAGTTGTGATTGATTTTGTTGTAGGGTGCGATATGTACAAAGATAACTAAATTTGATTATCACTCCTA
>NW_016178396.1:0-7886 GCF_001687245.7 Rhagoletis zephyria | reverse complement strand
AACAAATAATTAGCTGAAACACTATTTCTACAGAAATCATATTGATCACACAATACTCTCACAGATTTAAACACAATTGTACCAGTTATAAAAAAGTAAGCGAATTACAAACAAATTAAGAATTATATATGTACATATATTTTAACGTTTTTTTTTATTATTACCTCATATCCCTGGAAGGCTTATCCTTACATTTTCGCTCCTCAAAGAGATGGCATTCTCCTTCTCGATTGGCGGCACACAGTGGGGAAATTGAACTTTTTTTCTAATATGTCGAGAACGAGAACCGCTAGCGATTGGGAAAAATTGTTTCGTTGAATAAAAAATTTGCTTCACTTTTCAAATGACCTTCAAAGGGAGGGGGTTTTCAATTATTTTTCCTTTTTTGACCAGAAAATATTATGCATTGAAATTTTTAAAAAGTTTTAGGCACATAAATATTATTGCAGCTCTTGCATCGAGGAATCCATTTCCATGGTCCGCAAAATGTATTTTAAATTTTTTATGAATTCATTACATGCTGGTTTTAAGTACGAAAAGACAAAAATCTAAATTTTCACTTTTGAAGGTCAAGGTAATTTTGCTATTCAATGCGGCCTTCCAAATGAGCTTTAAAATTATAAATTTTGATTTTTTTTTATCAATTTTTGTCCTAGAAAAGGATGTATTGAACTCTTAACAAATTTTTTTAGTGCATTTTTCGGTTCTTGCGACCATGGAAATGGATTCCTTGACGCAAGAATAGCAATAATATGTGTTTCAAACTTTTTAAAAGGCTCAATGCATACTGTTTTCAGGCCAAAAAAGGAAACAAAAATTAGAACCCCTAACTTTGAAGGTCATTTGAAAGGTCAAAGTAATTTTTTTTGTACCTAAAGAAACTATATTTTCTGAATTCCCCCTCTCAAAAGCTTTAGAATGCTACTAAACTCTTTTCGTTAGCTGTTCTCGTTCTTGAGATATTAGAATTTGTCACGAAAAAAGTGCAATTTCCACACTGTGCGGCATAGCCTTTAAGTATAAGCTAAATCCGTCCACAGGGAAATTCTGGCAACTGTCTTTCAATTCACCATAGTCTTTCAAAAGACACAAAAGCCTTCCGATAGATTCTGGCAATTATCTTGAAAGCTTGTTTCTGAATTTCGAAAGACCTACATATATATGGAGCTTTAGTCTGTTCATCTCTTAGCAATACATTTTCTAAGATGTAATAGAAATCAAAAAAAAATATATATATATAAACTAAAAATTATAAAAAAAATTATATTTTCTAAACATTTAATTTAAAAAATTCAAACTTAATAAAATAAGTTTATAAAGATTTAATGGTATTTAAAATGAGTTTACATAGAAACAATTTAATTTAAAACAGGAAGAAAATTTATAAGTTTCTAACAATTAAAATAAATTTTATAAAAATACTTTTCTTTTTAACACAAGAAAATCTAAAAACGAAATTAAACCTAAAAATTTTAAATCAAATAAAACAAGCTTCTACAAATTAATTAAACCTAAAGAGGAAAGAAAAAATAAATTAAAAAAGAGAAAACAAAATTTATTAAAAAATCAAAAAGTAAAAGTTTCTAAAAACTAAATGAAAAAATTGCTTTCTTCTTAAAACAATAAAATCTAGAAATTAAATTAACGAAAGATAAAAATTTAAATCAAAATATTAAAAGGAAATTGAACAAAGTATATATATGTATGTATATTGCTTTATAAAACAAAAAATTTTAAAATTAAGAGAAAATTAAATTAAACAATTATAAAACTCTAAGTTTGGACGAAGCCGAACATTAAATACCCGGCGCGTCTATTAAATATAGTTCTTCCATCTTTCCGAAAACTAAGGCTATATGGAAAGCAGGGGAGGTTTTACCCCTTATTCAGACATCTTCGATGGTATGTTTAATTAGACTTAATGAGATAAACTTTTACAGTTTTAAGTGAACAGTACCACGCCCATTATACAAAACGCCATAATAATGTTATCTCTTTTCAAAATATTGTTGTGAGTATTAACTTTGAGTAAATTAGCGTGCTTAAATTTCGAAATATCGAAGTTTCAGCATTTTTTAAATTTACCGTTATATTAAAAGCGGGCGTAAATNATTAGACTTCACTCAGCATTTCTAATTGGCGTCAGTTGGCACAGAAGAGCGCCAAACATCAAGAAGATAAGTACGTTCACTTCATACAGGTAGGTGATTGCTGGCGGCGATATGCTTAATTCTTCACAGCAATTTATGTTTAGCGCCACATATCAGGCACGGACTGACGCATCACATGACCTATCTATCGATCGCTATTATTGACTCGTCACCTTCGTTAGCACAGCGCTCGGATGAATTATTGTGGGAAACTAATTATGTGTATATCCAAGTAAATGCACACTTTTAAAAATATAAACAATCCAACAATATGCACTTACAGAATGCAAAGCATTCTGAATAAAAATCATTGAACAATTAACATTGACTTATAAGGACAGCTGTGCAAGAGTAGCAACCATAAATTAATACATGCATACTGCCATGTATGTATGTATGTAGTGATTAACTGTCAGCAACTTTTCATCTTCTTAACCCAATCGAAATGGATACTTATGTTAGATACATTGCAGCATCTAAGTAATTTTCAGTCAGAACAGTAAATTAAATTTGAAGCAAGATTTTATTGGAATTAACAGAATCTTTGTAATATAAAATGCAATTATAATAAACAAAAAAGTATATAAGGCAATGCACAAAAAAATCTTTTCCTTTATGCATATTTTAGGCATAGGAAATTAATGGACTTTGCAGAATGGATACTTCTTTATCCAACTGATAAAACGCGCATAAATTAGAGGGATGCCACAACAAAAGCATCTCTCAAAGGCAAAACTTAGTAAATTGTTCTTTAAATAGCTGAAAAATGCTACATACATTTGTATGTGGCTAAGCATAAGCTATGCTTCTATGCATATTTGCGGATGCGGAAACAACTGGGGTGTGAAAATATAATTCTGCGCCAAATAAAACTAATTCAACTACAGCAACAATGATTCATCAGAAGCTACCGAAGTGATAGTTCTTGCTTAGGAATAAATCTGAGTTGTTTCGTTTGCTTGAACTGGACTGGCGTGGGTATTACTTTTCAAGACAGTTTTTAAAGTGAATGCAATTTTTAAACTACCACTGAGAGGCAGGATAGCCCAACCGGCATTTCAAAAACAAAAACAAATTAGGTGCAGCCTGAGGCATGCCCTTTTAGTTTTTATTTATTATACTAAGTAGCGTAAAGGACAACTGAAAATTTTTCAAAACTTTTTTCTCCCCATAAAAAAAGTGCATGGACCGAACGGTCTATAAATTATACAGAGACTCAAACAAATGACCACTTGTTGTTTTTTTTTTTTAATTTTCGTAATATTTTTCCAGCTAAATTTTTCTTGTTATTTTTATATGAATAGATCGTCTAAATTTAACCAAAACCGTGTAAATCACAGTTTCAAACTTTATGCAAAATTTAGGAATATTCAACAAAAAAATGTCCACTTTTTATTCCGAATTTTTAGAAAATTATTGGGTTTGCAATTTTATAGCCCATACATTTTAGTCGCGCTGATTTTTGAGAATTTTTTTTTTGGTAACGGATTTTTGCACTTTTTTTAATATAAGTATGAATTTCTTATGAAATAAAACGCGGGAGACCGTCAGCAAACAAAATTTCAAAATATCCACGCAAGTTTTTGTAAATCGTTCTTGTTATATTAAAAAACCCGAAAAAGTTGTCTAAAAAAAAATTCTCAAAAGTAAACGCGATTTTTAGCCGCTTGAAACTTGCACTTCATAAGACTAAAATGGGCTACAAACCTGTTGAATTTTCCTAAATTTGTATAAAGTTTGAAACTGTGATTTACACGGTTTTGGTTAAAGCTTGGAAGATATTATGGGGGAAAAAAATTTTAAAAATTTTGAGTTGTGACTTTTTTTGATTTAGAGTCCAAATGTACATACACACGCACGCATATATAGCAAGTGTCTTAGATTTACATTTACACACAAATGTCGCTACAAATATTTATGTTTAACTGTCCATATGCAAATAATAAATTAACTAACGCACAATATTTTTAAAATTCATGGCACTTCTGCTCCGCTTTGCGACACTTTATTAGCCTTTTGTGTTCTCTCTGTTTTTCTATTTTGTATGTAAGTAAATATGCTTGTATTTGTGTTGTTAGAACTCAAGAACACGTTGTTGTTAAGGGAGATCCGCTTTTGATGATAAAAATCTGTCGCCAACAATGCGGTGAGTTGATTTTGAATGAGAAATTTAAGGTTTTTGCTATAACATTAAACATTTTTAAGATATTCCGTATACATTCATTGTAATATATATAATTTTCTGAGACTCGAGAAAATCTTCATAAGCATGTAGGTATCTATTATTTTTGCTATTAAATAAAATTTAAGGTAATTCCGCGTCATCTAAATAAAAATTTTGATTGTAATTTTATATGTATATTGGTTGGCTTAATTAAAATTAATAAATATTATTTTATCTCCTATCACTAGGCTATGGGCTTTAACTAGTTCTTTGAAACAGTTTAAAATATTTCTCTGTTCCATTCTAATTCACAAAGTGGTCATCGACTTGTTCTTCAAGTGATCTTCACGATCATCTTCACAGTCCTCCTCTTTTCCGCAGTTTTCCCCTTTTTCCGCAGTTTTTCCCTTTTTCCAAATGCACCAGGGAAAAAAAATGTCCATGAAAAGAAGTGAAAAAAATTTTACCTTCAAATGCGTTTCAAATTCATAGTTTTTTTAATCGATATTTTTAATGATTTTCTTATCGATATTTCTTATTAATATTGTTATCGGTTTTGTTAACGATGTTGTTATCGATATTGTCGATTTTTTAATCGATTATTTATCGATTGTTTTATCGATTTTGTTGTCGATTTTTTATCGATTTTCGCTATCGATTATTTATCGATTTTATTATCGATATTTTTACCGATTTTGTTATCGATATTATTATCGACTTTGTTATTGATATTATTATCGATTTTTTATGTCGAGGATGTCGTGAAATCCTGAGATTTAGGCTACACTAAATTTTCACTATAAATTCATGAAGGGGCATAGTAGACCTTAACCTCGCAGTGCTTTATCTCCCACAATAATTATAACCATCTAATAATGATGAAAAACAGTCGTATCCTAAATATTTAAAAATAGAAACGAAGTTGCCAATTGTAGTAAAACTGCAGGAAGGGTTAAGTAGTTAGTGATTATGTCTTAAAGTGAGGCCTGAACCCTGATGAATCCTTGGTTGGTGGTTCTTTTATTGCAGGGGGATCGGCTGCTGGAGGTTTAAAAGGCCTTAGTTGGCGATTTCTTTATTACAAATGGTTCGCCCATTGGAGCTTTAAAATGGATCAAACTTTGTCTGTCCAAAGTCGAACAGTAACAAATAATATGTTCTGAAGTGTCATCATCTTCAAGGCAGGCCCGGCATTCTGACTCTGTGATCACACCGATTCGGTGTATTTGAAATTGCAGTCGGTTGTGACCAATGAAGTGTCCAGAAAGTGGTTTCTGTTGAAAGGGTAGCCGAAGAGCCTGGCTGTTTATGGCCCACACCCCGTCCAGTTATTACAGCGTTCAGAGCTTAGGCTCTCGAAGACCGTCAGACCGCAGAATTGTCAAGTTGCCAAAAATTCATCATTCTCATGCCAACTCGTTGACGACGGCATTGCCTTCAATTTCACAATGGCCTGGTACACATCGCAGTGTTGCCAAAATTTCTAGCGGCTCAATGCAGTTTCTAACCAGCTTGTGTTTCATCATCCTGTTTAAAAGCTCTCGTATGGCTATCTGAAAACAGGATAACTAGAAAGGCTCGCTTCAAACCCCTTTTCAAAGTTTGATTACTACAGTCTGAAACACCGTGGGCCATCTGTCCAAGGAAATGGCGAGTTTGGTGCCACAATATCTGTACCAAAAATACCTGCACCTAGTCTCTCAACCATATTCAAACTGGCTGTATATCAGGATGCGTATCTAGGCTCAATAGCAGGGAGCGTAGTTAAACTGCCGAATCTGAGCTATTTGGCCCTTACTCTTGGAATCAGAATTTCCGCATATTTCCAAACCCTGCTATTTTCTCAAGAATATCTGTATTAAGCTTTTTTGTGTATAGTCGTTAGATAGTACGCCAATATTCATTCCATCATTGGTTTCTTGGGCTGAACTAAGCACATCTGAATAGCAATAATTTTGGGAACTGCATCAGAACTGCGACGAATTGGTTTCACTTTTAGGGAAAGGAATAGTATAGATACGATGGAGACCTAATGGCCCAGGTGTATATTCTTCGAACAAAAATTAAATTTAAATTCTTTTGCATATAAAAAATTTCGAAATCAAAAATTCCTGATTGGATTAAAGTCTGTATTTTTGGACCACACATGTTTCTATCTACTTAATCAAGAAATAGCCATTCAAATATATCAAAAACATTGTTTTGTCGCCAAAATTTACAAATGCGAAACATTTAAAAAAAAAACTTTCCTTTAGATATGTAAATCAGCACAGCGTGATATGCTTTGTTTGCCAAAAAACAAAGCTCACTCAACAGTTAAAAGTGAACAAACGACAAATGACAAAATTTTCTAAACAAAACACGACAATCTTTCAATTTATTTACACCATAAAAGCGCAGCGTACCATAAAATTAAGCAAAAACACAAAGATTTGCAAAACATTAAAGCTAAAAAGAAGCACACAAAGAGAATAAGTAGAATCAATAAAGCCACGAGCATGACAACTGTAATTTATGCTGGTTTTAATTTGACGCCTACATAATCAAACAAATACCTTATACACAAAATAACCAGTACGCAGACATTCACAACTATTTGAGAATATTGGGAAATTCCACGATTCGTCACAGGTACACACCCCCACCAGCCACCAAACACAATCGAGGGTGAGGAGAATGAAGTTGGTGTGCTCGTAAAAATTCACACAATTGGCATGAACACAGAAATTACTACAAAATTAGCTGAGCAAATTAAGTGAAACAGCAAATGACGATGCGATCCATTCCAAATCATTGAGCTGCCTAGAACGAACATTTGAAATTTCAAAAGCGTTGGGAAAAATTCAAGATGAGATCACTAACCAAAAAGCAAAGCGCGAATAAACGCGATGAGCCGCTGCAGAAGTCTATTGCTGTGCTGATTAAAACCAAAGCGAAGCAGAACACAGAAAAGCGACCAAGAAAGTGCGTCAGCAAAGCACCTCGCAAGCGTCTAAGCCATAAATGTGTGCGCTAAGAATAAACTGTCAAGGTGGTCGGTTGGTCTGGCAGGTATGTATGAGAAGGCAGCCAACAAGCTCCGCTTTACATACTTATTAGCAAAAAAGTATACAGTCGCAAGTTTTCAACAAACCGCCTTGTTGTTGTTGTTGTATTTATTTATACAGCTGAGCGATAAACGTGCGCAGACGTACTATGTACATACCACTCGGCACGCGAGGTGGACACGAAGTGGTGTGCTACCAAATAAACACAGTTGAGATGGTACAGCATATTTAAAATAAAAACAAAAGACTTAAGCAACAAACCCGGTGGATAAGTTCAAGCTTTTACGACCGAGAACGAGTAGAGTGCTGTATAATTAAAGGTTGTAGTTGTAATAATTGGTGCTCAGAATCATAAGAGTACATGATACCACCAGCTACGAAATGTTAAAGCGATAGAAATGGCTTACGAAAAACACTAAAACCTAACATAAACGCACAGACGCTTGAAGCTTTACTGCTGTTGGCAGAGAGAAAAAACGCATGCGCTCACTTGCAAAGCTCGCTCAATTAACAGCTGTGCTGTAG
>NW_016178395.1:0-7888 GCF_001687245.7 Rhagoletis zephyria | reverse complement strand
TATCCCCCCAATCTCCCCCTGGCTACGCCACTGGGTGGAGGCTTGTATTTTTTTAACTATTGTAGGTTAGAATCATTATTCATGTAAGCGAGAATACTAAAACGATTATTTTCCGCCGATGTAGATGTATCTGAAGTGACTACTCAAGTAGCACACTGGTGTATAAATTGGTGTAAATTTATGGATTTTGGTACAAATCTGATTATATTGAATAAAAAAGAACGTTTTGGTGTATTTGTTATTCCACCAGTATTTCTTTCAAATCAAAATTCTACCTTTAACATTTTGGTACTATTTATTCCTTGAGATTAGTACGAAAACTACACCAGCTCCTAAAATGCGCCATTTTTTTCATTTGGTTCACAAATAGCTCCACGTTAACAAATGTCATTAAAATTATTCAGGCGACATTCTGAGTAGTGATGTGCTGAATTCTCGGTACCCAATGCTTGAAAAAAATTTCGGTACCCAATACTTCCAATTCGGTACCCGATACCGATTCGACAAACTAAACTTTCGTCATTATATCTGTGCCGTTCAATTAAAGTAGCTTAAGTCACTTTAGATGGTTTGACTTTGAATTAAAAAAAAAAATCTGTTTCCTTTGAAATTGTTTTATATTTTAATTAAGATTCTATTATAGGGGCATCTTGAACTACATCTTTGGCTAGTTAAACGTTAAAATATTGTTTAAGAATCCAATGAAATGGGGCTTTAAAGGGAAAAGGACCTATCTCGACATAGGCTACTTTTGGGGGTAAAAATTATTGATATTTTATAAGACATCGCCTAAAAACCCAAAATGTTTAAATAAGACGGTCCTTTCTCAAGAGATGAGCAATGTGTTTGTATGTATGTAGTTAAGTGAAGCAAAGTATAATGTAATAAAAAATAAAAATTCGCAGCAAATACATATGTTCAGTTGTCAAAAGCATCGGTCAGGTGTTTACTAGCTAGTTTCTGCTAGTTTGCGTTTCTTGACTTTTTCTATATTTCACTCGCTGTGAGGGTAATTCTGTAATTCTTCCCATTCTTCTTCCTGATAAAGATCTGCTAGGAAAGTAAAGAAACAAAGCTAGTGTGTGTGCACATAATACGCTGCCTGTTTTAATATGAGCTTATTATACATACCACAAGTAGAGCTGCTATCAGTGTTACCGTTTTGATAAATTGGTAGTTTCATTTCAGGGCTGTCCTGGTTTCGTTCGAAATTGATTTCTCATCGATTTGGATTTCCGATTCCAAATTTTAAAGATGTTTTGCAATCCTATCAAAGTTTTGAAGTTATAATAGAAAATAAATCCTATTCGAAAAGTCAAAAATGCATTGAGCTGTTGTTGCATAGTATTCGTTTATTAGAACATTTGTAAAAATTTTAAATAAATTTTGTCGAATGGCGGTAATACAATGGTGATGTGAAAGTAGAAAAGCGTACTGAAAGCGTGCTAAAATAGCCTAAAACTCGTACCGAAATATTAAGATTATGTTGCTGACATTCCGTAATTTTATTGCATCATGGTTAAATGAAAACAAATAAATAAAAATAAAATTGCGCGAGCACAGTAATACATTTTTTTTGTTACCAAATATAAAATGTTTATATCGATTGTATTTTTTTTACATTTTAGACATAAAATAATTGATATAAATTGAATTAATATCAAAGATTCATACTTTTGCATGAAGTAAAATCAGAAACGAAATAAAATATCAATATCTGATGATTAAAAAAAATTGGTAGTTTGGAAACTGATTCGGTAGAATTTTTTGTTCCTAAAAATATTGTCGAGTGGTAACACTGGTTGGTATATTTAATACACCAGTGGTGAAATATGCATCAATAAGGCGCCCCTACACGTTTAAAGTTTGTTTGGGTACTAATGATTCAACATCATGCCTTCACAAATGCAGCTATAAGTTGCATAGTATATATGAGTACGAACAACAGCGAGAATTTTTCCTACATAACATAGGCGAACGCAGATTTGATTTCTTCTTTTCGTACGCGAACGTTAAAAAAACATGTTAAATGTATACGTTCGCGTTTGCGTTCGAATAATGGACGTGTGGTAGGCGCTTAAACTTCTGTCAACTGGGTTCATTTGACAAGAAACATTTTTTATACCAAATTCTCAAACTGAATTGTGTCTGGGGCAAAATAAATCGCTCAATCCAAAGAAACTTCTTCGCCAGCATAATCGCTGGCGATTAAAACGTCGCTAGTGTTTAAATTGCAGCAAAATTATACACGACTAATTTTTTATAATAGGGGAGTTTACGATGAGTAGCATTTTATATTTAAAGTTGCTACGTACCAATCTAGCACATATTTTGTTGTTGGGAAAGCAACAACACGTGTGATACATTGCTTCGTAGGGATTCCCCTAATATATTTTTTTTTGTTTCCACAACCCTTTGACAATTTATACCGAAACTTAAGCATATTGTATTGTATATAATAGCAGTAGAAGAGATGTTTAATTTATTATATAAATATGTACATATGTATATTTTTTATTTATTTGGGCTTTAAGTATGAGAAAAAGCTTTTTTTAACAAACTGCATAATTTTTATTTGCTTGCACAGCGATAAACACCAAAGACTGTGTAAATGTTGGTTAGAAGCGATTTTTATGTATTCTCGCTACGCTAATACGTTAGGTTGTAAACTTAGCCTAATACTGAAACTCAGCTGGGCGCCATATTAAGGCTGTATGACTATTATTTAACTAATTTAACAATTTCATTATGTACATTGGCTCAACTATGCCACTTTATGTGTATTTTCGAACCTTTTTTAAACAGCGCATCTCTTAAAAATTTAATAATGGCGAAAAATTCATTCCTTTCAAAATATAAGTTTTTCCAGATTTATTTCAAAATCTTCAAATATTTATAAATTTTGAGGCGCTCGAGTTTTAGAAGGGGTAGTACCGAAATTCACTCGACAGAATGTACCTCGTTTTTAAATTAGGAACTCACCAACACGTATTTTACACCAACGGAGTTTATATTATGTTCTAGAAACAAGAAAACTTGTATACCACTGGCATAATATATATGCCGAAAATCAGTAAAAAAAAATGTACGGTAGGTGTAAATAATGCACGGAAAAGCGGTAAAACCTTTACACTGAATCGAAATAAACTGTTCAAAAACTGCGCTTAGAAATAGCATATTTTTTATATTGAAAATGTATATCACGCCGATGTAAAAAATACCCAAAATATTTTGGTGTATTTTTGACTTTTGTGCTACTTGAGTACTTTCATAATTTTATTTCTTGTACTTTGTTTTCCATTTTTTTTTTTGGGATGCGCTTTCGCTTTACTAATATGTAGCGATCTAACCCAGTCTGAACAGTAGCGATTTTTGCTTCACCGTGGAAACACAATGCCGGCGAACGGCGAGCTTACCACAGCGAAATTCCCGCTACCAAAATTAGAACACCCGCCGGCATATGAAATTCAACACACCCCAAGCGGAATGCGAAGTTTTCTCGGCGGCGTTTCGTGGCGATAGATTTATTTCTATCGCTCTGCTGGACGCTGGCGGCAGTACATGCCAAAGGTGGCCGTATGTTTCTTTTGCTTTCAAAGATTTAGAAGAAAAAAATATATAACACGAATTATTTTTGTTGGTTGAAAAATACAGTCATCGATTCGCTAAATATTATATTTTTTATCATTTCATCATTTCTAAATATAGTTTCGTTTTTCAAAATATGGTCATCTAAACTATAAGTGCGACGAAATGGTATCAGCTGTTTTCGCTACCGCTCTAACTCTGTTAAAGTAGGCGAAATAGCAGGGCGAACGGTGAACGACGGCATCGCCCAATACGGCGAACCTCGACGTTCGCCGGGTTTTGTGTCTCAAGCATTATTTTCTTCTTTGTTTGTTGCTGTCGAAGTATTAGAGAAGTGGTTACGCTCTGGTGTCTGATTGGCGAGCACAGGGTTACTTCTTAAGAATGCAACTTAAAAATGCACCTAAAAACGCATCTAAATTTAGGTCGGAAAATGAAAAATGGAAGAACAACTTAATATCTTTTCTTTCTTTAATATTTAATTTTTATAATAATATTTTTTAATAATATCTACTTAATAAAAATAATAATAAAAAAATATTTTTTACTATTCTTATATTTCATACTAATACGTTTTCGCAAAATAGCGTATTTCCGCCTTGAAAAATTAGCGTGCTGGCTGTTCGGTTCACCCAGCAAATCGTGCTGGCTGTTCGATTTCGAAAATTCCCTCACTCCGTGCTGTGCACAACAACAATTGCACGGCGATTGCCAATCGAAATTGGTGGCGTAAACACGGCCTTAAAGCCTGATTATGGCAACTTAACTTAACTTAACGGAACGTAGAACTTAGAGAATCAAAATTAGACAGATTTCGACGTGGCATTAAGTTACGTTAAGTTTCGGCTGTTCAATTATAAGCAACACCCATTTAAAAGAATTTAAGAAAGAGCCGTAAGTTACGTTAAGTTGCCATAATCAGACCATTAGCAGTATGAGAAATTTCTTTATTATTGTCAAATACGCATTTCTTTTGCTTGCGCTTTGGAGTAAGTCCTTGCGCTCGTGTAAGGGAGCGCCCTCGACTCTCATCTCCGTTCGTGTTTTGTATGTAAAAAATCATTTATTTATTTTGATACACACAATGTCTTAGGACCCAATTTACAGTGCGTAGTTAACTTAGAATTGGCAGTTAACTACAGATTTTCAATACACAAATCTGTAGTTAAATGCATATACTGAGTTAACTACGCACTGTGAATTTGGCGCTTATTGTTTATTTAAGTATTTTTCGTGATCACGCTTTTATTTTTTATACTGCTCAAGGCAGTTTTCGACGACACAAAACTCGAATAATTGTTTAGTGTGTCTTTCGATGGTTAAATATTTTTAGTTACACGATAAATTGATTTTGTATGAAGCGAATAAAGAACACGTCCATACTCAACCGCTAGATTAATGTACACTTTTTTGATGGATTTATTCATTTTTGATGGACATTCATCAACTTTTGCTTATTGCTTGTTGAAAGGTAATTTTTGTGTGGACTTAAGAGCCACGATTTTAATGAAATTTTTTTATTTGTTTGAGTGAGTCCCTGTAAATTGGGGTTTCCAACTTAAAACGCTAGGTGGCACTGGAGTCGAGTTATTTGGCTCATATTCGAGATATATGTATGTATATTGGCAACGGTAGTGGCAATACTATTGCAAAAAAGAGCTTCAAGGTTGCGCTGGAGTCGAGTTATTTTTAAAAATCGTCAAGTAAAGTCATTCGGAGACAACAGGGACCAAAGTCAATTTACCACCACTAAATCGGGCACCAGATTAAGTATTCGTCTGAAATATTCTATGTACATATATTGAATTTTTGTGGACGAATGACATCGCCACCAACTTTACCATACAGATTCAGGGACGATTCACCATCGAACCGCAATAATTTCTTCTTTATAAGGATATTTAAGACGGAAGGATATGACATCTAGCAACCACAAAACCAAACGTGAACGTGAATTTTTGGTGAAAACATTGTACCAAATGTTTCAACAAAAAATTAATTTTGGGGGGGACGAAGTTCGCCGAATCTGCCAGTAAACATATATTTGGTAACGTAGTATTATAATCAAATATTTTAATTACTTTATAACATCAGTAATATAAAATTTAATAAAATCCTTTGCAGTTACCACTTCACAAAGCGGCGTTAAATTTAATATAAGCAACGCAGATCTTTACGATCAGCTGTTTAGGTTAAGCTCAACGTGTTGAGTTCAGGGCCCAATTGCACCAACGGCTTATCACTTATCACTTTACAACTTTTGGATAAGCCTTTTTTGAAAAGTAAAGTTGTTGCACTTTTTACTTATCAAAAAAAACTTATAAACTTATGAAAAAATTTGTAACTGACAATTGTTTTGGATAAGTCGATTTGGTAACCATTGCACATCTAATTTCTTTTGCTTTTCAAATAAAGAAATTTTCGAATAATGTGCTTAGTTAAAATCATTACCGTTTCTTAATGGAAAACGAAGGCTTAGCAAGCACATGTGCGAATTGATAAACATTTTCAACTTCTATTTTTTTATTACTATGTCGCGCACACAAAGCAAGGCCAATAAATAGGCATTCTTAAAAATTATTAAGGAAAAAGAGTAAGTCCGTCTTGACTATCATATGTATGTTTATATAAATAACTATATTTTTCTAAATAAATTTTAGGATTATTTATTTGGATCTTTCCAAAATAATTCAGGTACAAAAACACAAAAACCACATTTCATTAGTTGAATGATTTCCGTACCGATTAACAAATTGGTACTCAGTAACCTTAGCGGCATCTATGTGTATCATACTTCCATCAATGCACCCTGCGACTTAAGGAAATCCAATACTTATTCTTGAAAAATTGTGTGGCAATATTTTGCGTAAATTCCGGCCAACAAATAGTTTCATCCATCAATTGTTTTTATTACGGAATTTGCCACTCAATGGATTACTCTACATAGCGCTAATTTGTGGACCACATGCATTCGACCATGCCATTATTACGCTCACTGTTGTATTATAAATTCGCTCCAATTTTTAGTAAATTTTTTTCGATCTGGCTACTAGATAGCCGCAATCTTTCTACTACACCAATATGTAAGCTGTAGTTGATTTGTTCTTTTATGACACGCTTTTTATGCCTTTCATGAGCATGAAATGGTATTATAGTAAGAAGAGATAGACCCATTACAATGTATACTTAAATGATCAGAACTGCGATCTGAGTCGACTTAGCCATGTCCGTCTGTCTGTCTGTCTGTCCGTTTGTTTGTATGCAATCTAGTCTCTCAGTTTTCGAGATATCCGGATCAAGTATGGTAGGTGGGTTATTTTTATAATGTATCAATCCTTTGTCGGAACCGCAAGAATCGGACCACTTTAACATATAGCTCCCATACAACTGATTGTTCAGATATGAGATTTTTCGTTATAACTTCTACAATTATGCAGCTAGGTACATGAAATTTTGCAATACTTCCACCCATTATCAACAGACAAACTTAAAGTGGAAATTACGAAGATCGGGTCGCTATAACATATATCTCCCGTACAACTGGTTGTTCAGTTATGAGAATTTTCGTTATAACTGCCCCATTTATGCAGCTAGGAACATGAAATTTTGCAATACTTCCACCCATTATCAACAGAATACTTTCAGTGGTGAAAATAACAAAGATCGAGTCACTTTTACATATAGCTCCCATAAATCTGATTGTTCAGATACGCGATTTTTTGTTATAATACCTCCATAAATGCTGTTGGGAAAATGAAATTTCGCAATATATCCACCCATTCTCAAAAAATACTTACAGTGAAAATGGCGAAGATCGGGTCGCTATAACCTATTGGCTCCATACAACTGGTTGTTCAGATAAAAGATTCTTGATGNGGTTAAGCTCAACGTGTTGAGTTCAGGGCCCAATTGCACCAACGGCTTATCACTTATCACTTTACAACTTTTGGATAAGCCTTTTTTTGAAAAGTAAAAGTTGTTGCACTTTTTACTTATCAAAAAAAACTTATCAACTTATAAAAAAATTTGTAACTGACAATTGTTTTGGATAAGTCGATTTGATAACCATTGCACATCTAATTTCTTTTGCTTTTCAAATAAAGAAATTTTCGAATAATGTGCTTAGTTAAAATGATTACCGTTTCTTAATGGAAAACGAAGGCTTAGCAAGCACATGTGCGAATTGATAAACATTTTCAACTTCTATTTTTTTCTTACTATGTCGCGCACACAAAGCAAAGCCAATAAATAGGCTTTCTTAAAAATTATTAAGGAAAAAGAGTAAGTCCGTCTTGACTAT
>NW_016178393.1:0-7889 GCF_001687245.7 Rhagoletis zephyria | reverse complement strand
ATACTTGCTGCTGGTTCGGGGTCTGCTGGCGCAGAAGGACCAAATGGCGATTGGTTCTCTTCCTTCTTCAAATGGCACGGAGTAGGTGGTGACGGTGGCTTCCTTATGATACGTGGGGTGCTGGCGGTTGACGACTGCGGACGTTGAAATAGCTGGGAATGGTCAATCGGTGCGGGCGGCCCTGTGGTGGCGACGGCTCCGGAGGTGGTGGCGTGGAAATGCACTTACACTTCGACGTTCCAGGCGGGATGCTGAGGTTGCATTAACCAGCGAAGTACCAGTGCTTAATGCTGCGCTATAGGCACTTAATTGTTTAGTAGCACAGCGTGCTGCCTTAGGGATTCGCTATATATCGCGAATTCTGCCTTTAAGGATTCACTATTATATATCGCGAATTTACACCAGACCGTATATCCGGGGTGACGGGGAATATCGATTTGGTACGCGTTGGCTTGCCTGAGAAAATTAACAATTTGCACAACTTGGATTCACTTTGTGTTTGAACAATAGATTTATTAAAATTTCAGGCTTCTATTATGCGAGTGTACAAAAATGTGGAGGTTTAATAGATTTAGTAAAATATTTCGCGCACGAGCACTGCAGTTGCGTCTGTATATGCGAGGAAATAAAATTGTAATAATACAGCTGTCAAAAGCTGCAAAGCATATATATACATACAAATGAGTATACAGCGAGTTGGTAGCGAGCGAGTTGGGCATGCGTTGCCAACCACTCCTAAGATAAGCTTACAAAGGGTGCACACCAGAGCTAGTTCAAAGTATAAATTCAAAATATACAAAATTCAAGAGATACAAAATTCAAAATGAAATGCACACTAGTAAGCTAGCTACAAATTGTGTTAATTAAATATAAGTGTTGCAGTGCTCGCGTAGCCAAAGGGAGATACGTTCCGTCCGCCAGATACATACTAAATTTTTGAATCTTTTCATTCGTCCTAGGTATACAATACTCAAATCCAAATAGGTGATCCATCTCCTTTAAAAATTCGATGAGTTTCTTCCTTTCGCATATAAGTGTTCCGGTTTTGAAAGTCAATATTTGTAACTACATATGTTTCGGAAATCCCCAATCACATTGCTTTGTGAGAAATGATATCTGAAAGATTTAGTTTTTCCGTCACATCAAATGTTTTGTTGAATGAAATTTTAATCCAATCTAGTCTGTTGTATCTTTTTGAAACTATGGACAGAGATGAATTAGTTCCGTATGCGCGAGTTATGTATTTCAGTAGTAGTAGTAGTAGCTCTTCAGTATTAATAATAAATGCAATTTGTGCTCTACTCAACGCGTCTACATGTCCCTATGCTGAATGACAATTGTAATTGTCCAACTCAAGGGCCCACCTACCGATTCGGGGATTCAATTGTTCCCTTTCCAGAGTCATAGCTAGCGAATTACAGTCAGTGATTATCTTAAATGGCATACCCTCAAGATAAGTTCTGAACCTTCTTAAAGCTCAAAGCTGTGATATTTGGATTCGGCACTGGAGGCAGTCTTTGAGAAGTATGAAATGGGATGAAAGTTATTGTCGTCCTGTCGCTGTAACAACACAGCATCAAATCCTATTGAGCTAGCATCACATTGCAGTTCAGTCTCCTTTTTACGATTATATATTGCCAGGACCGGAGCTTCGATTAATCGACATTTAAACTCATTGAAGGCATTGAGACAAGTCTCATTAAAATCAAAAATGGCCTGGCGTTTAAGTAAATTTTGCAATGGTTTGGCTATCTGAGAAATCGATGGCACAAAACGACGGAAGTAGAAGAACAACCCTATGCAGGATTGCAATTCCGAATACTTCTAATATGGGAACCATTCCTGAATTAGTCGCTTCATAACCTAAATAGTCGATTTCTCTATATGGGAACTTTGATTTATCTAGGTTTCAATCCTCGCCTTGCGAGTAGCTCTAACACAACTTTCAATAATATACCATATATTATTATATATCCACATATATAATAATTTTCCTTTTGTCGATCAAGTCACGAAATATATTATTAATGAAGCTCTGAAATACGGCAGGGGAATTTCTTAACCCGAACGACATTTTTAGGTACTCTTACTGACCATTGGGAGTTACGAAGGAAGTATACGGAATTGATTCAGGTGACATCTGCACTTGGTGAAACCCACTCTTCAAATCCAGAATGGAGAAAACCTTTTTATTTTCAAGGAATGCAATACAGTCATCAATTAGTGGTAGAGGGGAGTTGTCGCGAACAGTTATTTTATTCAGAGCCCTATAGTCAATACACATGCGAATCTTCCCACTCTTCTTCCGCACTAACACAATTGCGGAAGCGTTTTGTGAGTTACTGCGTCTGATTATCCCCTCTTTCTCCAAGTCGTCAACTATAGATTGTACGTCACCCCGTTCTGAATAGGAAAGTCGCCTGGGAGGGCAATGAAACGGTATATTAGTCGTTAAATGTATTCAACTTCGATGTCTGTCTTAAAGTATGTGTATTCTATCAGTCTTTCTATATCTGAATGTTGATCTGTAGGCAACTNGTAACCTAAATAGTCGATTTCTCTATATGGGAACTTTGATTTATCTAGGTTAAGTTTCAATGCTCGCCTTGCGAGTAGCTCTAACACAACTTTCAATAATATACCATATATTATTATATATCCACATATATAATAATTTTCCTTTTGTCGATCAAGTCACGAAATATATTATTAATGAAGCTCTGAAATACGGCAGGGGAATTTCTTAACCCGAACGACATTTTTAGGTACTCTTACTGACCATTGGGAGTTACGAAGGAAGTATACGGAATTGATTCAGGTGACATCTGCACTTGGTGAAACCCACTCTTCAAATCCAGAATGGAGAAAACCTTTTTATTTTCAAGGAATGCAATACAGTCATCAATTAGTGGTAGAGGGGAGTTGTCGCGAACAGTTATTTTATTCAGAGCCCTATAGTCAATACACATGCGAATCTTCCCACTCTTCTTCCGCACTAACACAATTGCGGAAGCGTTTTGTGAGTTACTGCGTCTGATTATCCCCTCTTTCTCCAAGTCGTCAACTATAGATTGTACGTCACCCCGTTCTGAATAGGAAAGTCGCCTGGGAGGGCAATGAAACGGTATATTAGTCGTTAAATGTATTCAACTTCGATGTCTGTCTTAAAGTATGTGTATTCTATCAGTCTTTCTATATCTGAATGTTGATCTGTAGGCAACTTGGGATCAATATCAAGGCAATCTTTATCCATACTCATTTCAATACAAAAAAGATCTGGGACCTCAACGGCACTAAGACTGATACATTCATTAACATCACGGTTTCGGCACTTTGGTATATCATTAATCGAGTTTCCATCCGGGGCCATCCGTCAGTTTTGAGGGTATTCACAGTTTTTAGTGACTTATTTAAATACGTTTTACTATTACGAATCGTCTTCAAAATGTTTCCATCTATACTAGCTAATTTAAATAATTTCCAAAAGTCCCGTCCCAAAATAACCGGCAAAGACATGCAATTATCAACAAGTACTTTTAATTCAACAACATTAATTTTATTTCTGAAAGAAATTTTACATTCAATTGTACCAAAAATTAATAGGGGTTTTCCACCGATTCTCTTAAATGTAGAGGCAGTTCTCTTCATTACTTTCATACCCAGTTCTTTTGGGACGTCCGAATGTCTAATGAAGGAGAAAAAATGAGGTTAGACTAATCCACCAGCTAGCTTAAAATCTATGCTTACATAATTGTGCTCTCCAACGATCTCGGAATCATCACTGTACTCCACTACGGCAGCTACATCATCTTTACGTTTGAGAATTTTCCTCGGGTTGGGGCAAATCCTCCAGCATTTCAAGCATGACCTGTCCGGCCTTAGCAGAGATGGGCAGTTCGGCTTTATGTGCCCAGTTTGCAAACAGTTGTAACAAGGTTACTTCTGCTCTGCCTTCTGATTCACTGCAGTCGGCGGCTTCTGGTCTGTCGTCTTTGTAAAGAAATACTTATTTTGGTAGCGGCTGATGATAGCCTTGAGTTCAGTATTTCGTGCCGATAGGAGTAAGTGCGAATTTGGAACACTGTTCCCAATACCATCGATTATAAAATCGACCACTTCCTGCTTCGCAATGTTTTCTCGCTTTGCAATAGCCTGTATTCAAAGAACATAGCAATGCATTGATTCGTCTTTCTTTCGCCAACGTCTCTGCGATAACATTTTCTAGATCTCTTGCCTGGTCACCGCAAAATGAATTCTTTCATTAAATCCCCCTTGAGCGCGCAGTAATTCAACGCCGTCGTGGTCGAAAGGAACACGCGCGCAGTTCCGGTTAAGGAGCGACGGAGTGCCAGCAATTTAAAATTCTCGTCCGCTCCCGTCGACTGCATAATCTCTTCAAAATCTCTTATAAAATTTTCGACCGGATAGGCTACGTCATCACCATTAAATTTCGGCAGGGCATGCTCGATATCACCAAAATCAAGCTGGTGAAACGCAGCCTTAAATCACTGGTTACTTTTATCTGGACGCGTCTGTTATTTCTTCATATTTATCATTTAAATTTAAAAGGTGTTGTCTTTAACTTATGATGATAGAAAGATCTAGACATGCCTTTTACTGAATTCAGCGATCTGCAAATATCACATTTCGCCTTTCCTTCCTGTGTGAAAAAATCCCAAAGTCGACTTCGCTTTTTACCCATTGTTTAAAGTATTTACTATGAAATGAATTTAAAGTTAGTTAAAAAGGTAGATATATAATTTAATTTAATACAACCTACTTAAGACTACGATTTCCAGTTAATAAAACTCTGCCCACTGTCCCAATCAGATAAAACGATGCATCTCCCCATTCGGCTCTTTCTTGTTGTACATTGTACTGTCAAATGAAAAACATAGTTAAAACACTAGTTTTAGACCATAAAACTTTGTAATTTTTATACTACACAAAAGTTGTTATGGTACGCATACTGTGGGAGCAGCAGTGAATGCAGTCGGCATGACACAATAGGGTGCGCTATGGCTAGTCGTGTCGGCTGGGCTGGGTTCTTGCATTCACCACTGTTCCCTCCGCCATAGCAGAGAAACAGTCATGCCTTGTCAAACATCTCAACTTCCGGCATGGCAGGAAGTAACGGACGGACACACAACAAAATAGTTTTTAAACTAAATGATTGCTCTTTATTGATCAGATTAATTATAAAAACGTTTTTACACCAAGTCGGTCTTTGGCAAAAATGGCCGAGCTGTCCTTCTTCTTCCTTTTTCTTTTTCTCTTTCCCTTCCTTCTGCATACACAATTACCAACGGCTGGGCCGTGTTCACTGCATATGCAGGGTTGCCAGATAAACATCTTACAACTCGGCCAATCTGACTTTTGATCGCCCTCGATCACCTTAAAAATATACTAAAAATTATGACTTGACTAGGTTACATAAATTATGACATTTCACTTAAGCTACCCTCTTAATCTACCTGCGTACTAGTATTGCTTTCTTCTTCGTCATTGGGTTCGGCATCGGTTTGAGGTAACCATTTCCGCATTCTATTAGCTTCTACGACCCCGTCATATGGCAGCTGCGTAATTTGGCAGTTCTCTATATCCCGAATTACGTACCGGTCGTTTCCGAGAACTTTGAAGATTACGTAAGGTCCTTTATACTTTGGGGAAAACTTTTTGTTGGTCCCCACCACTGTGTCTACGTTTCTAATAGCAACAAACTCACCTACCTCGTACTTTTTGGGATCTTTACTGTGTTTTGAGAAATATGCGTTGTGGTATTCTTGGGTGCTTCGGATAGAGTTACTAGCATCAGCCCTGATTTTGTCTAAGTTTCTCGTCTCATCTGATTTAAGCTTTTCTGTAAAATATTCTGAAAATTCATCAACGGTTTCACCCCTCTGCTCAACCCCAAACAGGAGCATACTGGGGGAATTCTTTGTCGTACTATGGTTAGAGTTGTTTATAGCATATTCTGCTTGTAAAAGTCGACTTGACCAGTCGGCGTGGTTTATGGGATCGGAGAGTTTCCCTAGCATGGCTTTAATAACTCTATTGACCCTCTCCACCTGGCCGTTTGCCTGTGGCGAGGCTACTGCTACTTTAATGTGACTTATATTGCGCTTTAGCAAGAACTCACTAAATTCTAGCGAAGTGAAGCAGGTGCCACGATCGGAAATGATGCGCCTCGGTCGGCTATAGTAGCTGAAATACTTATCCAGTGCGCTGGTTACCTCCCGGGTGCTAGTAGAATTAGTCGGATATAGTTTCACGTATTTAGTAAAAGCGTCTATTACTACCAGAAGATATTTCCTCTTGGACCGCAGAGCTGGTAAAGGGCCAAAGTGATCAATGTGTAGCGTGTCGAACGGACGCGGTTGCTTCGGTATATTGTATAAAATCCTTTCCTTTGCCGTAGGGGGGGATGCATACATAATGCACTTCAAACATCTTCCTATAAAATCAACAACTTTCTTCCGGAGATTAGGGATCCAATAAAGTCTGGTTACTTTGTCGCATGTTTTTTCAACCGATTGATGGCCTACTTTCTCATGGGACAACCTTATAATATTCTGCTCTAGTTCACTTGGTACACAGAGTAATCTGGTTCCATCAGGCTTTAGCCTACAGACTAGACCATCTTGCAAGTCGAAGTCTTTCAATTCTCCTACCGCCAACTTCTCACGTATCTTCTTTAGGTTTTCGTCACGTTCTTGAGCTACTTGAATTTGGAAATCGACGTCGGTGCTGTATACGTCTATCGCCATAACACATCGGCTTAGGGCGTCTACGTGCTTCATTGCGGTGCCTCGGCGATGAACAATTTTATAATTGTAACTCTCCAGTTCCAGGGCCCACCTGGCTATTCTGGCATTGACCTGTTTTTTCTCGAGCGTAAGAGCCAATGAGTTACAGTCCGTCAGGATTTGAAAAGGGATTCCCTCTAAGTAAGGGCGGAAACGCCGCAAAGCATATATTATAGCCAACGTCTCTAATTCAAAGCTGTGGTATTTCGCTTCAGCTGCTGACGTTGCTTTAGAAAAGTATGACACTGGGTGCATTTTCTTATCATCCTGCTTTTGCAGAAGGACAGCCCCGAAACCCGCAGCGCTAGCATCACAATGTAACTCTGTTTCTCTTAGGGGGTTATATATTGACAATACCGGGGCTTCTGACAATGCATTTTTTAGTATTTTAAATGAGTCCATGCACTTGTCATCGAGACAGAAGGGTACGTCTTTCTTCAATAAATTAAGCAAGGGTCTGGAGATCTCGGAAAAAGATGGTACAAAACGCCGGAAATACGAGAAAAGCCCAAGGCATGACTGTAGTTCCCTTTGATTGGTTGGTACAGGGTAGTTCCTAATGTCTTTAATATGGGAATCACTCAGAGTTATCCCTGCGGCCGATACTGAATAACCTAAATATTCGATCTTGCGGTACCCGAATTTGCATTTAGATAGATTAAGCGTCAAGCCTCTCAGTTTAATGCGGTTCAGAACCATTCGTAAAAGGGCTTCGTGTTCTTCGAAACCAGCGGTTGCAACTATGATATCGTCCATGTATATCATAATCTTTCTAGCTTTGATAAGGTCACTAAAGATATTGTTAATGAACCGCTGGAAAACGGCAGGGGCATTTTTTAGTCCGAACGGCATNCAGAACCATTCGTAAAAGGGCTTCGTGTTCTTCGAAACCAGCGGTTGCAACTATGATATCGTCCATGTAAATCATAATCTTTCTAGCTTTGATAAGGTCACTAAAGATATTGTTAATGAACCGCTGGAAAACGGAAGGGGCATTTTTTAGTCCGAACGGCATTTGAGAAATTCGTACTGGTCGCCAGGTGTGACGAAAGAAGTGTACTTAATGGAGTCCGGTGAGACTTG
>NW_016178390.1:0-7890 GCF_001687245.7 Rhagoletis zephyria | reverse complement strand
CGTCGAGAACATGGTTACATGTAGAATTTTAAATTAATTAATATTATTCCCCATATAAAATGTACGAGTATGGCTTTATTAAATGTAAACTTAAATTCTGAACACATTGAAAACGACGAGCTACCGACCACAGCTTCCAATTTGTCATCTTTATTATCTAAGCGCTTTGTCGATGGCGACATGATTTCTTTGAACGCGGCAGCGACATCATGAATTTGTATGAGTTTGACATAAAAGAAGAGGAAGAACCTTATCTGTCGCCAGAAAAATAGAAATAGATCTAATCTGGCCACAACCACAGCCGTCGCGTAGCCCGGTCGTCGCCAAAATAATTATCTACATAGGAGTACGTGTTAAAATAATTTGACAGCTGTGGTTTGTAGCTCGTCGTTTTCATTAAGTTCGGGCTATTATGCGAAAATCTAAATATTTCGTCATCCAAGGGTTAATTTTGGTGGCGTCGTGGCAATTCGCAGAAATTTAATAGTTTGTTTGTTGTTGAAGGACGGCGAGGGGAAGACGAAAGCAGATCAATCGTACATATTTATGCACATATTTACATTTATAAATGCACACATATTTATGCGTTTGTCTTTTTGGATGAATGAAAAATTTCATATATGTAGTGATTTAGAGATTGCCATTTCAGTAATGTGCTGTGGCGTGTACGCTAGAGGCGATGCAACTTTTTGGCGTCTCACCTTTTGTCTTGGTTCAAATCCCGGACGGACCAAGTAATAATTTTTTTCTTGTTTTTTTTTAATTGTCATATCCATATTCCATTTTAAATTTTACTATTAGCTTTGTTTAAAATAATATAAATGGATATGTAGGTACAAGCGCATGCATAATTTCACATAATCGCTCAAATTTGCCAAAAGTTACTGAAAGCTTTATTGTAAATGTTTTCACTAAAATATTGGTTATTGGAATTAAAATTTTATGCGAATCCAATTTTTATTCCCATTTTTATAAAGCGCAAGTATGTATATGTTCGTGCCACAAAAATTATTTCATAAGTAGTTAATTTTAAACACAAATATGTATGTACACTGGCAATCAAAAGTGAGTGCGTCCTGTTTTTTGTTTAATATTTGCAATGTTTTTAAGTTAAAATTTTTTGTTATTTTCGACGGGTTTTGCGGTTTTATGCATATAACAAGTGCAATATAAAAAATACCGCTATTTTTTTTTTAATTTGTTTGCAAACGATCATGCGCATTTTATTCTACAAGAAATTCCCTTTTATTTGGTAAAAAGTGCAAAAAGCCGTCAGCAATAAATTATCATTAAAAATCAACCGGATTTTTTAGCCGCTTAAAGCTTGATCTTGTTCCACTAGAATTAAAAAAACCGATCTATCTGCGTACTCAAAATTTTTCTAAAAATTCAGATTACATAAACAGGTCAAAATTTAGACGAGAATTCGTTGAATTTTTCTATGTTCTGTGTAAAGTTTCAAAGTTTGACTTATGTAGTTTTAATTGAAGCATGAACCACATTTTTATAAAAAGATAATAAAAAAAATTTAATTGAAAATCATTGCAAATATCAAGCAAAAAACACCATGCACTCACTTTTGATTGCCAGTCTATGTATGTATGTACATATGTGTGTAAACTTTATGCCAAACTATCATTATTTTTAATTGTATTTGCATCTTCATAAAAGGAGAAGAAGATAAAAATTTAACAAAAATTACAAATTAATGAAAATTATGTGAAGATTTACCATATATTCGTTTATTTGCTCGCAAAGAACATCACATTTCATGTTGCTCAACATTGTATTATGTTATCAACATTAAATTCAACAGAATTTCTACATTCCGACTTGAACTTTTCTAACGCTGTTAATTTTTCGTCCGCGTATAGTTTCCACTTTCAGTTTGCACCTTCTCTATCTATCTAAGTTCTCTGCATTAGCACACACTAAGTGGCAAAAAAGTCTAAAACCATTCAGGCTATTGAAAATAAATCATATACTAGATTAAACCAGAAATCGTCCCAAAAAAGGTATAGATTGACAACACGTAACATAATCTACAGATTGTGCTCTAAGCATAAAGACTTCCTGTTTACTTTTCCCACAATTGTAAAGTTTTATTTAGGTTTTTTAATCGCTTTATTCCAAGCACAAATAAACTGAAATAAGTTATCAAAATTTCATATTTATCAGCAGATCTATGGTTCGCAGATTTGATTTTTCACCCTGAGATTGAGGGGATTCCGATCGAATCTCCGGGCTAAAGGAACCCGGGACCTGTTGAATGACAGCTTGCAACTCAACGTATTTTATATAGCACTACTCTGTAAGTAGTTAATAGTTTTTCTAATATTTAATAAGACCAACAAAAATAATATCGAACATAAAAAAACTCTTTACAATTGTGAAACTCTGGGAATTAGTTCGGCTTTCTTTACAAAAGGTGGGCAGTTAATTTAAGTGGAGTTATGAAAAAGAAATAAAATTTTAATAAATTTTTACGCACATTACACTTTTCGCCTCATTAGTGCTTGTTATTAAACAAATGTTTGTAAATAATCAATAAATGAGCGTTCGTCATCATTCAGCAATGCAACATACACTCCGTGTCAAAATTATAAATAATTTTTAAAATTTAAATTATTCTTTTAGGAACATATAGCTTATTCCTTAACAAAAACTGAGTAGATCCAATTTTTAAACTTTGTGCAATTTAAAAAAAAAAAACAAGAAAAAATTGGGTTCCCTGGGAAGATTGTAAATATGCTCTTTTGTAGATGAATTTTTATTTAAAAAATGCAAGTTGGAATAAGCTAGGAGTTTCCAAAAATCAATTAATCCCTTGCTACTTCTAAGTGGCACTTTATTATACCAAAATTGAAATAAAATAGCATACTTAACATTTTTCTAGGAAATGTAATTAAAAGGCTTGAAATGTTTACCAGTTTTTTTTAATTTTTTTTTTTAATATTTCAAGAAGTTTGAAACTTGCATTCACACGGTTTTGGTTAAAGAATAGAACATATATATATTTTTTAATAATTAAAATGAAAAAGAAAACTGTTTAAACTTGTCAATCAGTGGCGCGCTTGTAATTGTGAAAGCGGGTGTATATACATATATGTATAGTTTAAAAGGGCTATATTTACGTTAAAAAGGCAAATTAATATACACGCGTAATGTTTGTTAATATGTTTGTATGTATGTACGTATGTGCATAAATGCAAATAGTTGTTAATGAAATATGTCGATGCGCTTAACGAGTATATCATTAATCGGATAACGTAATGTAATATGGTAGACAGACGGAGAAAATTAATTTGAATTAATAAGCATAAATGCAAATTAAAATTTTACCCTTACAGGCGGCAGTAATGCGAATAAACCAGCCGCAAGGTCGTGGGTTCGAGTCCCACGGCCAGTATACTTTTTTTATATCTTTTTCATTCTTTTCTTATAAGTTCTATATTTTTTTTACGTTACTTTCAGTTAGTTGTTGTTGAATTTTTAACCGAAATTCAACTCTAAATATTAAAATTAACTAATAGTAAAATAAGAAATGTGATATAAAATAAAGCAAATGAAAATAAAATAAAGTTAAATAAAATATATAAATTAAATATATAAATAAAATGAAATAAAAAAATATAAAATAAATAATAAATACAAAAAATTTTTCGCAATCGCTCCAACCGAGCATCGAACCTGACAGCTACAGGCTTGTAGCTTGCAACTCTCACCACTCGGCTACCGANAATAAATAATAAATACAAAAAATTTTTCGCAATCGCTCCAACCGAGCATCGAACCTGACAGCTACAGGCTTGTAGCTTGCAACTCTCACCACTCGGCTACCGAGTACGCGAAACTCGACTGCTTCGTTTGCTTACTTGTACAAAAGACAACAACCGGATCCGAGTTAATTCCCAAAAATTTCGTGCATTTGTTCGGCTGCTTTTAAAGAGGAAAATGCATGAGTTAAAGCAAATTAAGGCTGGTTATGCAAATAATCGAGCCCGTTTGTCTACCGTATAATATTACATGGTTTTATTTTTTTCGCAGATGCTTTCCATCTGTGCGAAGAATTTTTAGGTATGGGCTGTTCGCTTGACTAAAAAGTGAAGTGGACTATGTACGCATTCAGCGCGTGGCGTAGCTTCGTGCATATGAGGTCGGCTCGTACCTAGTAGTAGAAACTAGATGTATCTTAAAAAAGTCAGAGAATAACTAAATCAGCAAACCCAACAAAAAATTTAAAATATTTTAACTATTTTCACACACCAATCAGCAAAATGTGGCGGTCACCACCGCACTCCACAATGAACCTGTCGATAAATTCTTCCTACACCGAAGCGTCAAACTTGCCGGGTTCTATACAAGTGACCTATTTTTGTCGAACTACCGGTTGTTGCTGTCATCTCGACATACATACAATCGCAGCAGTTCTGGGCGAATTAGGAAATTCTTTGACCGAAATTCTTCCAACCACTACGTGGCGGACCGTAATTTCTTCGTTTTTCAAATACATTGTGGAATATAGATATGCTGGTATTAAACACGGCTCCGTCTTTTTCGGAGTTATCGTTATAAATTACGCAGCTATTCTTATTCATTGACATTATTGTTTCACACTGCAATTGGGGGAGATGCAGACAACCCTTTCAACTTGGAGTGCTGAGACCGCCAAGTGAGGAAGTTAAGGATACTGTATTTATGTGTTATTTGTTAGTAAAAAGCCACGGTGAATTGGTGATACAAAAAAAAATTACGAAACAAAATTATGAGCTAAAATTTTTTAAATCGTTTTCGAAATAAAAATAGAATTTGAAACAGTGTTTGCAAAACTTTAATATTTTTTTGTTTGAAAACTGCTGTAGCGATATGTTTTACTTTTAAAGGGCTGTCAGCAGTTCATGAGAAAAATCACAAGACATATTTTTCATTATTTCTCTTGCTAGCAAAAGTACTTTGCGGTTGCTGCGTATTTTCTTTAATATACGAATGTTTTTTTTTCTTGAGAGCTGCATACTGATTTAAGAAATTTTGATAGTAGGAAATTTCTTTTCCATTTTCTTTGCGTCATTTTATAAGAACTTTTCGTTTTTCTTACGACTCGTGAGTTGCGAGCTACAGACAGCCCTTTCGGCGAAAAATTACGAAGTAATTATAAATAATCACTTTTTTACATTCAACAGCATGAGGTGATGATGGGCTTCGCCGGGTAGATTCAACTCGGACAACCAGTTACGACTCCCACCAGTAGCAAGAGCAGTCATTTATTAGGTGCATCCGGTTGGACTGAATCCAGAGTGACCTAGCCACCTTGCATCTCGAGGGTTCCGCCTAACGTTTGCTGAATTTAATAAACTCCCATCCAGTTTCCTATGCGATCGCACGGTGGTCTTGAACCAGTCTTAAGTTTTGCAAAAGTGTGCCTAAAATCAGCTTTCACAGCCTTTTTCTACATCTTTTGTTGGTTCAAAATCCATTGAGATCAAAACCGTAGCTAATCTTTTTTTTCGAGATATACACAATTTTGTTTTTTTAATTTTTAAATCCAATAATCCTTGCTATTACTAAAACTTATCATTTAAACAATGCCGGAATCGTATGAAAATTGTATATACAGGTTATTATGTATATGTATATAAAACATATAAATATATATTATATCGTCGATGTTTTTGCAAAAACACCCATCGACCAATTGCAAAACCGCTTATCTTTCGGCACTGAAATTTTACAGTAGAGCGAAAAAATGGGTTTCCTTCGAAGGCATTGCCTTGATAGGTGCTATTTTATCTAGCTATTATGTTACAAATTTGTTGTTTTAATAACGATTTTACGACTTTTATGCATAAATCTCGATGCCTGAAGTTCAGGGTTATTCCAAGCATAAGCAAATTAAAAGCAGTTAACGAAATTTTATATTATCCACCAGATGCCACATCAAAAAAGTCAAGCAGTATCCATCACAAATTGACCCAATGCTTTACCGGCAGTCATCATTTTATATTTCTTTTCATTGCTTAATAATAATAGATTGCCAAAGGGGAGGGACCTACAGTTTTACGCCGACTCCGAACGGCGATTGTTTTTTTTATAAGAAGCTATTTTTCATGGCAGAAATACACTCGGAGCTTTGCCATTGTCTGCTTTCAATTAAATGGCGATCATTCATTTTGCATATAAATAAATTTACGGTGTATTTGTGTAATGACCATAAATTCGATTGCAATTAAAATATGCTGTGCTGCAAGCCGCAATTGCTTTACATATTTTGAGCAACAAGCTCATCAGAAGGACTTCACTGCTACGGTGGGCACATGCCAATGTACGAGGGGTGATCCAAAAGTAGTTGGCGATGGGCCATTACTCCTTTAGCGTCCTAAAGTGAGATAGTAACTTTTGATATAATAAAAGTACATTTTAATAGGATACACTAAACAAAAAACTGGTTTACGGACTGCCTTCAATAGCCTCTACTTTAAAACTACTTTATCAAAGATTTAAGCAATTTTCTCGAAATTTTGTAATAAAAGTTTTTTAAATTTCAATTCTTGAAAACACCATTATATAATAGTCGAATTTCAGGGCTACTTTACTGGCTTATTTCATTAAAATATAATCATACCTATAAGTTATACATTAAATTTGGTTAATTAAGGAAATTAACTATTACATCAAATGCGCCGAAAATTGGCCCATTGCGTCGATAATGGGATCTTTAGCTTTAGAGGGAAGACCAAAAAGTTTAAGAAAAAATATTCAATGTTTGTTTTGTAGTAATGCTTAGAATCCAGCTCTCACGAAAAATCATAAAAAATATTTTTCATTACTTCCGTTGCTTGAAAAAACACTTTGCTTTTGCTGTAAGTTTCCTCGAAGAAATTAAAATACGAACATTTTTTTCTGAGCTGCAAACTGATAGAAGAAAATTTCTTTTCCATTTCTTTGCGCACTTTATATGATTTTTTTTTTCTTGAGAGCTGCAAAGAGCTCTTAACACCGTAGATTTGTTTATATGGTCAGGTAAGCAAGTAAACCAGTCGCGAAAATTAATATTTTTTCAACGTAACCAAGCTTCTTTTGACCGACTCGTACCAAGTTTCGCCTTATTCTGGATGATAAAGCGTTGTTGCAGATATTTGCGGATGCAGGGTAGCACATGATTTTCTCAACAAAATTAACCTATTTAAATATAAAATATATTGTTTTATTAGGAATTTGCTGCGAATAAACATCCAATTTATCAGCTGTTCATGAAACTTGCAAATTATTACTGGAATAGCGTTCGCGTATTTTTTGCAAATTTTTTCTATGAGAGCGAATTCTTAGAAATAAAGTTACTGGATAATTTCTAAACAAACACAACTATTTATCATATAGAACAGTGAACAGGTTTGAAAGCCACTGTAGCTGAACGGGTTCAGTTGCGAACCTCTTGTCAGCAGATGCCTAGGTTCAATCCCAGGTCGGCGAAGTGTTTTTCTAATTTTTATTTTTATTTTTTCCTATACATTTTTTATGATAAGGAATTTTTTTAAATTTTATTTATGTGATTTTCGCTTTTTAATATGCATACATACGCACCCAAACAGAAGATTCTTAAAAATTAAAATAAAAATTAACTAAAATCAATTTTTCCGTATATTACTAGTTTATTAAAAAAGGCAAACATTCCCACAATTTATGGAACACGATTTCATTTATGTGACTGTCTCGTCTGGCTTCGCAGTTTTTTCCAGTAACCCAGTTTTCCAGAGATCTTTGTGACTATTTCTGGCTCTATCTCATGAATAGCTTTGTTCGATATTCGCCTTAATGGCCTAAATCGTTAAGAGATTGTTCGCATTACATCGGTACTTCAAGGCACCCCACACAAGTGCTAACGACGTCACATCC
>NW_016178389.1:0-7891 GCF_001687245.7 Rhagoletis zephyria | reverse complement strand
GTGAGCTGGACCGATTTGAAAATACCTCTAAAAATGGAGTTTTTTTTATAAATAAAAATAAATAGCAGGGGCTTTCGCTGTCCCCCCATGGGTGCTGAGTCGAAGGACCTTTTCACCGGAGTATCGCCATACATGCGTACAACATGTCGTTATATTTTTAAGCGCTTTACTATGTCCATGTCGTTAAAAAGCTCGTACAGTTCGACATTCCATCTTCTGCGGTACTCGCTAAAGAACAAGGCCATCGATTTTGCGCAGAATAGATCGAGAGATTTGCATAGCGTAATTTTTGTTCGTCGAAAAAGGGCTCTGCTTTTCTATTGCCTACCGAGCCCAAAGTAGCACCTGTTGGCCAGAGTCATTCTCACTTTATATCCAGGCAGACATTATTGGTGGTGCTTATGCTGGATCCTAGATAGGCAAAGTTCACCACTACTTACGAAACGAGAACCATATCTCTCCTTCCCATTTCATGTGGGATGTATTATGTATTTCATTGGCGCTGCAACAACCGAAGCGCTTCTGATCGACTAAAAAAAGGACGGTAATCGTTTCTCTTCTGTGCCAGCTGACGCCATAATCTCAAGTGGTTTTTTAGCCGTGTAATTGTTATTTGTACCTCGCCATGGTCAAGCGGTGGGACCTCGCTTACGTCGTCTTGGACTGGGGCCTCCGGTTCATATTCCGTAATTTAAGTACGTTCCAGACATCGGTAACCAGATAGCCGTGGTCGTTCTTGGAGGAGTCCGCCTTCCGTAATTCGCCTAACTTTCTTATACAATTTTCGGGCGCTTTTTTTCTCGTCTAGCATTTCAATTTCTCCCACTACCATATTTTCACCTTTTGTCAGTTTAACACGGTAAATATCGCTTTCATCTTCAGCTCCCTATATCCGCTCACAAGCCTCGCATTGCGCCGATCGTAGCGGGGCCCCAAAGGCGACATGTGTTTTCTTTTCGCCGTACCAGTTGTTCTTTAAGGCTCGCAGAAGTCCGACAACTTCGGCGACGGTACTTAATGAGTGGGAAATGGGTGCCCACTGCTCGCCAATGTCGGCTTGTTGAAGAGTGCTCTTTCAGAGCAGGTGTGACAGTCGAGTGGTGAAAAAATTGGCTGTTTAATCTTCATTGCAACTTTTCGATGTTGAGCTTTCCTTACATATTTTGCTGCACAAAATGTATGTTTGGCCCTCTGCGGGTAAGTGCGTCTATATCACTGGATCGTGCCTTCCGTCTGTCCCCAAATGGTCGATCTGGTTTATCGTTTTTCGATCTGGAGCTTTTTATGCTGGAACCTAGCACTTCATACTACCATGTTTCGGGCCCCAGCGAAGTCGAACCGCCTCAATCCGTTATCGGAAGTTTCGTCGTGGAGGCTTAGTTTTCGGAAGATGGGAACCTTTTTTGCTCACGCTGCTATTGAAATCGTCAAGCACGATTTTGGTATTATAACGGAGCGGCACTCGCTCCTTTTCTACCGTAAGAACAAGGGCGCGGCGCACTCGGCAACGGAGTCTCTCTCGGAGTAGTAGACGCAAGAAGTCGCCCCTCTCCTTTCCTTGATAGAGGCAATGTCAGCCTTGGTATTTTTAAGGAGATATCATCAGAGGCTTTGTTTTCGTTTTCATTGGTAGCTTTTTTTTAAGTGGCTGGTCCCAAACCCGGCGCACAACTCCCCTGGTAAATGACGATCAAAATCTTTCCACACACTTGTGGACCTACGTACCCTCAACCACCCTCGCTCGGCTTATCCAGCGGTAAATAACTTAGCGCTAACTAAAAAGGTTTAGAAGTTAGTCTCCAAACATAATTTTTAATTATGGAATAATTGACCAGAATTTCCATTTCCCATTCTAAGTGGCTCTGCTATGAAAAGCTTTTCGCAAAAACCATCTGCCGTTCGGCGATGGCTCCTTGCTGTAAGTCCCCCCAAACATCAAGATATTTAAAACACTTAGCAAAATCTGATTTTTTAATAGTGCCTCTTCTCTGGAAATTGTATTTGAAGCCTTTAAGTAGTTTCTAATTATACAAATCGGAACTTTTGCTTATTCTTAATCTCAATTACTTACATAAATTTGGTGAATGCCTTCAATTATCTTCGCTAAACGCAAATAAAGAACTAATTGATAACCCGTAGATGTGAAAAGTTAATTATGAGCGCTGCAAACGTGCTGTAAAATTACGATTTCAAGCTTACGTCTGCAACATAGACCAAGGCTTACATTAGGGTGGTCCAAAAATGCATGTGGAAAAAGTAATGTCGGAATTTTTACGCTCTCACCACCTAGGATTATTCTATACCGAAAAAAAATATACCCTTATTTTTAACCGACTTCCAAGAAATGGGGAGGTTATCAGTTCGTCGGAATATTTTTTTTTTGTGTTTGTCTCATACTAATCTGGTTTGGATCCGATCATTGGATCATGAAATATATATATATATGTGTATATTTTTTTAAGTCGGTTTTCTTTTTGATAAAAATTACTTCTTTTATTTTGAAATCAAAAAATATTTAGAAGTCGCTCAATGCACCCAAAGTTTTCTTTGTATTTTATATGGGGAAAAACAACTTTTCGTATAAATGGTATAGAATAGTTAAAAATCAATAATTCTATTTATCTGCAGGAGATTCCCAATAATAATACCCCATTGTTCATTTCACCATTTTCTCATCGCAACTATAATTAATAAGTCCGCGAAAAACCCGCAAAAAAAACGAAAAATGCAATGGGGCGACCAATAAAAAATCGTTAGTATTAAAAAATGGTTAAATAAACAATTGGGTATTATTACTGAAAATCTCCTGAAGATAACCAGAGTTTTCCGATTGAAAAATATTGATTTTCAAGAATTCTATATAATTTTTACGAAAAATTTTATTTTTCCCAAATCAAAATACATGGAAAACTTTGAGCGCTTTGAGCGACCTCTAAATATTTTTTGATTTCAAAATGAAAAAATAGGTGTATACTTTTTTCGATACAAAACAATCCTAGGGGGTGAGAGCATAACAATTCCGACTTTACTGTTTTTGGACCACCCTAGCTTACATACATGATACATACAAAGGTACATTCGCACTTGCTTACCGCTTCACGCAAATCATTGCCGACGTTAAGGCGCTTGCGCTTCCATTTTCAACAATTGTAATGAGCATGTAATCCCTTGTTGTTGTGGAACATTATGAGGAATATAGTGGTGGTTTTAAATTAATGGACATACCTTCATACAAACCCACTGAGGGGATGAAATCCTGCCGGTGGGTTTGTGGGTTCGTGTACTTGCATAGCTCACATATTCACAATATAATAAAATATTCACACACATACATATATGCATATATGCACTGCAGGGAAACTTCGAACTAAAGAACCAAATTTCTAGTTCCGTACTAGATCTCTATCGACAATCCAAGAACGAACCGGACCAGTTCAAAAGCAGCGAAATGCGGTACTTAAACAAGAAATATTTTATTTTGATTTTTAAAACTGCATATCGCTAGCAAAGAGTGAAAGTTGTTACCAAGTGCACATTTTCTAAAAAAATTTATTTTGATGCAAGAGCAAGGACAACTACCGTTTCTGTTCAGTGGTACGCGAATTTGCTTAGTGCAAAATAGTCACAGTAAATGTGATAAGCACCAAAGAATAAACCAACTTTTCATTAGAAATTTATATTTCATTTGACGTATTTAGACTTCATCTGTCGAATTCAAACCTAGTTTTAATTTATGCAGCAGCCGGGTTGTTTACTTAAAATAAATTTTTGTTTGCGTTTTCATTCAAATACGCTTCCATTCTGTAATTCCCAGATGCTTTTTCATAGCTTGGTAATACAAAACCACAATTTGTGTTAACATTTTAATACCTTGGGAACTTACAAATAACAGCAAGCACCTCTGCACACTTAGCTCTAGCCAAAGGTATGTAAATGTGCTTTCAATTGTTCAATTTGAATTATATAAATTTGATTCCAAATTGAAAACACATTTAGGTTAGGTAATGTTATCCTGGCTGTCCTCATGCCGCACTGGAAATTGACACACTTAGGCCACCACGGGCCCATTGTGAGGCCATATTAGAAACTCATTAGCTAGATCAGTAGTCGATTGACTGCATATCCGTTCTAATGGCGATGGTTCTCAGCGGGCAGTGTACTCCAATTGTCTGTCGGGGTAGTGGACGCTCCAAGCGGAGGAGAGGGCGAGATCGGTGTTTATCCAACTCTGACCAAACATGCCTTACTCTCCTGCACTGTCTTCCGCAGCTGATTTTATGTTCTCCCGTTCTATAAAGATCTTATCCAGCTGGAGTTTGCACGAAGAAAGCGAAATGCTCGCATTTGGAGCGGTACTGATTGCAGACAATAAGGTTTCTTTCCTGCTAGTTCGTCTGCAGCACAATGACACATCTCATTGCAAGCTAATGTAGAGTGTGTCTACATTCAATGTCGATATGTCACAATGATGTGCTTTGATAGCCGCCTGGCTATCAGAAAAGACAGCTACTGCATACAAATTAATAGAGGAATCGACCATCCACCTTCTTCGTTAATTGCTGTAAGTTCAGCTTGAAAAACGCTACAGAGGTCCGGCAGACGGAAACTGAGGCTAAATAGAGAGTTGTTTGCGAATAGGCGAAAATGTTAAAAAATTAAATTCGTCCTACCCCGCTCGTTTACTTCGAAATTTTCTGATTTGGAAAATAATGAAGAATTTCTCATCATGACCTCCACAGACAATTAACAAACGCATTTGTTTTATTTCGAAAGCAATTTCTATTTCTTCCATTTGAAAATGACAAAATGAAAACATTTACAATAGCTGAACTTGCAGTTTGTCGCGGCTGGAACTATTTCAAATATGACACTCATACTATATGTTTACTTTTCTTCATTTATCTATGGTGACCGTCCGTCCTGTATTATACGGGACAGTCCTCTTTTTTGACCAATTGTCCTGGCAATTAATTTATTTTATACGGGACGCCAAATGCTCTGTATTTCTTTAATGTCCTGTATTTGTCCTGTATTCGGGGTTCGGTATTACGACGCCTTAAGAGCTCATTAAAATGAACCAGTTTTAAATGATGTGAAATATGATCGTAACTGTATCCATAAACAGTTATTATTTTCTATTCTGAATGCCTGTGCTTCGAATCGAGAGGAACGCATACAGTAACCAAAATATAAATTAGGATTCTACACTTTAGCAAGGTTCGGATATTTTTCTTTAGTTTATTTAATGTTTATTATTTTTTTAAGTAAAGCTTTTTATGAGAAATTATTCTGCAAATTTTCACCTCAAACTTTCAATCAGAAAACTTTTTAATCAGAAAAAAAAAATTTTGGTTGCATTTTTGTAGCTCATTTAAATTGAGTATAATAAAGTGCAAGTACAACGTGCTGCTCATTTGCTCCCCTATCAACAAATTGTCGAGCCGATTAAAAAACGCGTAGCACCGTCGACAAAAAAAAAATTGCCAAAAATTAACGGTAAGTCCTAGCTACTTAAAACTTGCATGTTATCGTCAGAAAATTTAATTAAACTTTTTGTGGATGATGTTACTATAAGCGAGTTGTTTCAGGGCTAATACATAGATATGTATATCTTTGATCATTTAAGAAGGTGATAAGATATTTTAGCTTTTATGGAAAAAATTAGCAAAATTATTTTTTTGTCCCGTATTCGGCTCACATAAATATGGTCACCGTATACATACATATCGCTTCTTTGGAACTTTTTAAATTAATTTCTCGTAAAATTGTATATTTTCTCGCGGAATTATGGAGAATTTAAAGGAATATCAATCAGATTGCCATATTTTAATTACCATAGGAGAAACCTTTCGCCAGATAAATTAATTTCTTTTGTATTAAATTATAAAAAATTATATAAATAAGTGGTAATCTTTGTTTACACATTGTTTGGTGAAAGCTATTTCAGTCCTCTTTCATTTGATATTTCGACCTTAAAAAACATTTGGCCAAATTTAACTTTTATTATTGGACTAAAAAATAAAGGTCCGGTTTTTCAGTTATTATTGGACTATTTCCTAAAAAGTTCGAAAAAAATGAGATTCTTGTATAGAGGATTTGTTATCACACCAACATTGATAACTTTATTCTACGACAAAATTTTGCCACGGACCTTTATAACATCGAAATAAAATTATAGTTTAAAAAACTAAAACCTCCCTATTATAATTGCCATTCGTACTGTCATCAAGTATGTAACTTGAGAATAGAAATCGCTGCATCTTTTAGGCGCATCAATATTACATAGTGACATCCCGAGCTAATAAATGGAGGGTAAAAAGAAACAGCTGTTATTTTCGGTTCATGTCTTTTTCGCATGGGTGATAAATCGACAGACTATCCCGTTAACTAGTATGATGCTACTAGTATTTCTACTGGTAGGTGCTGATGCATAGCCGGACAATTGACATTTTGTAGGACATCGCCATGCTAAACACATCAGTTTCTAGCATGAAAAATCGATGGAGCAGATTAACTGACCGGAAATATTCTAACTAGTTCACAACTAATAGTTTTTCCTGCCGGGTATATATGTACCCATGTATGTACCTTGCATACTCACACCAGTTACATCGCTTTCAACCGGTAAAATTTTTAACTATGCGCACGCGTTTCCTATTCGTAATGGATGCCAGGCATTGAAAATACTTTTTCCCCTTTTCTATGATTGGGTGCATTCACAGCGCTCTAAATTAAGTCAATATTTGTTTTGTGGGAAAATCGGATAAATATGTACATATACACATACGAGTACATACATATACTTACACACTTTATGCGGCACACTACTGGTGGCAAAAGTCAGCGGCTCTTTATTTGATTTCGTTTTATGCGACTAAAAGGCGTCTAATCAAATTAGTTGCGGTGCATAGTAATTGAAATGTAATTACTCTGAGATAGTGTTGTGTGGGAAGTTTCTAAAAATCAGGCAACATATGTATGCACATTAGACTGGTCGATAAAAAATTTTCAGAGATAGAGTTAGGGACACCTTCCAAAATTTTTCCTCTCGCCGGGAGAGGTGCTAGCACCAAACTTTTATGTTTATAAGTATAAATTTAGAGCATGCTCATGAAATATTTATATTTACATACATATGTACGTGTATTAACCAAGCAATAAAAAAATATAATAAACTTCAGTTGATATGACAACAGCAGCTTTTTATAAAAATCGCTTATATTTTTTTCAGTTTCAAAGCGATGCAGTAGCGCATTTCAAATTGAGCACCCTGTATTGGTTGCAGTAGAAAATTGAAATTTGGTATAGATATTATAGATATCAAAAGGAGAAAACTAACGGGGAGATTCCCCTTACCTCTCCCTCATACAAACTTTGGACACTCTAACGTACATACAAATGTACAGAGTAAGCTTTGAAATTTTAGTTATCTCGCTTTTTGCAAGAAAGCAAACGGTATTGGGCATTTTGAGCTTCTTTCGTTAACACTCGGTTCACATTTTACCTGTTGGGCTTAGCATAGATATGTACACTTGTATAAATATGTATGTATGGATGCAGGTGCGCTTTCACCCGTCATTACCTGCCCTAATGCATAAGCAAAGTAATAAAAATCATAGCAAGCAAATCGCCTGCGCTTAGACAAGCTAATGCTAACAATTAATCATGTCAACTGTATCAAGTCATCATCTGTGGCAACTCTAACGGACATCCATGTCAGCCATAGCGCCATTCTCAGCTAAAACGGTGGTGGAGTCGGAGTTGAATGTGAAGCCGCCGACATAGAACGATTGACAATAGACTACTTTCTTGCATGCTTTCCTTCCTGTTGCTGGCGTCTTAGTTGACAGTGAGACACTAAATCTTCATTAGTCAATATTTGCTAGTTGGC
>NW_016178388.1:0-7891 GCF_001687245.7 Rhagoletis zephyria | reverse complement strand
AACACCAGGTCCCGTCTTATTCGCAAACCCCTTGTAGACCAGTGTTATTGGTTGTAGGCATGAAATACTCAAACCAAAAACAAACATTTAAATGCACTTGTACAGCACTTACAGCAAGTATATATATTCATACATATATACTTATACATTTGTATATGTATAATATGTGAGCCAATATCATGTAAGTTTTGTAGGTGTGTAATGGTTTAGTAGCAATATCGCAACAGTGATACACACAGCATCAGCGATCAGTATACGAAAATCGAAAGACAACATGTAGAAAAGAATATAAGAAAAATTGAGAAATCGAAGCAAAGTAAAGAAAAAAACGAAAGACTAAAGACACAAACTTTGAAAACTGGGAACGGAGTGAGTAAACCAGATATTGTTGTCAATGTATTTGAATGTTCAAAATGTTGGAAGGGTATATCGTTGTTTACTTATTTTTGTGCTGGTTAACGCTAAATGCCAACCAACATGCAGCTGACTGAGACTTACATGCATACATGAATAGCATAAATGCAAGACTTTATCTATAAATAAAGAGTAACTTTACCTTATAATAATGAAAAACGCTACTTGACTTTACGAAGATTTTGTAGTCGATGTGTTTGCAGTTTTGAAGAAAGATGCGTGCTTAGCAAGGACGAAAAATGGATGTACTTGAGAAAGTTTGGCTCAATAAATTTTTCTTGATATTTTTTTTTTTTCGAAATAATAATATAAAAGCAGTTTTGGTTTTTATTAAGCCGTAACTTCAATTGCATTTCTGCCTGGATACAAAAAGAAGAGATTGAAAATAATTTATCTCAAATGGAGAATAACGAATATTTAGAGAAATTTAAACGACCAGCTCATATCTCTATTATATGAGAATATCAAGCAATACTTGTTTGTCCATTGTAATTTTGCAGTCCTTGAAATAAACTAAATAAAAAAAAAAACAAAACATTAAACTTTACTTAAATTTTGTTGTGTTTCGAGCATATTTGCAAGCATATTTACCAATATTTTAGTGCTTATCTAAGCGCTTAAAATAGTTTTTTTTTCTTGCTTATTTGCTTCGGCCCTGCTCATTACATAGCGGCGTACTACGGCTAGACCATGACTCCTCCAATGGGGCCCTATAATGAATAAATGGCCAAGGAACCACATCCTGACCTACCACACTCATTTGTCTGTCCGCTCATATCACTCTTGCTCTCATTATTTCGCTCTTATCAGGCTCATAAAAGACATACTTGACTTGATGTGCGTTAATAAACCATTTGGTTTCATACAGCTCGAGAAATAGCTCATAGACAGGCTTCAAATCTACCTCCCACAACACTGTGCAAAAGTTTCAGGGTCATTGTTTGGGCGCGTAATGATTCCAACTCAGGATGAAAGACCTAAACCCACATCTTTCTGCACTCTCAGGTCAAATTTTTTTTATGGTCACATAAAGTTTGCAATTTTTTTGCCTGAGTGTTTTTAGAATAAGTTCGAAAAAGGATTAAAATTCATATCGGAGAAAAATGTGTAGTTTTGGAACATTTAATAAAATTTCACTAGGAATAATTTTGTAGAACATTTTAAGCCCAATAGCTCTCTCACGAAAGGGTCATTTTGAGCCTTATTTAGAAAGTCTTAATAAAATTCCATTTAGGAGTTCGCTAAGCGGTTAAAATGTTCTAGAAAATTATTCGCCGAAAAAAATGAACAACTTTCGTATGGAACCATATAGAATATTTAATAAATGAAAATGAAACCGCTCGGTCCGTATAAAAAAAAAAAAACATTGAGATTTCCTTGGAAGCTGCAGAGATAATTTATACTTTTTTGCAGATTAACTATTTCTATAAATATAAATAGAAAAAAAAACAAAACTCCCCTTTATGTTAATTTAGCCCAAATACATCTTCAAAGCTTTTTGAATGATAATAGCTTCCAAAACAACCTTTGCTTGGCTTTTATTAATTTGCATAAAACAGTATTCTAATACATAAGTGGCTATTCTGCGAAATTGCCGAGCGTAAATACATACATACATACATATTTGTGTATTTGTAATTTCATTGTTAAATTTGCCTATAACTACATATTTGCTATTTCTAAGAGTATTTTACATAACTTTGTTTTGCATAAATTAATGGTTAGACATAATAAGATGCACAAAATTTATTGCAAAAGCAATATACACGACATTCATCTTCGTTGACAGCCTAGCTGGCTCTTGCCCGCCCAGTCTTGTTGCCCTGTCATCGACTCAACTTGGCATATAACAAAATGTCAATTTTAATTGAATTTGTGTACGATATGCAATCGCGCGAATCGCCACTGTTGGAGGTAAGTATTTACTCGTACTATTTATGCGATGTGGCACGTTTGGTAATAAACATGTCACTACGGCACATCGCATCACAATGCGTCACAATGTCTTGGCTTCATTCGAAGCGTTAGTAGTATAAGGTACTCGTACATACATATGTAGATAGCCCCATTGGTTAGCTGACAAGCGCGCATGACACGGCAGATGCGGTCAAAGTGATGTCGCAAATTCAAATGTACTACTTGTATGTAAACAAGCGTTTATCAATAACAACAACAATGCCGTGATTTGGACATAGAAATACTAGGCAAAGAAAAAAAATAATTGCGAATAACAATAGAATAGCAACATGTTAAAAAACATAACATCGTTAGACATGACAAGGTATTGCTAAAAATTTTCCATAAATTCCAAAACATTGCAATTGCATGTGGACTGATTCATGTCATATGCAGTAATAGTTTGCGCACAAAAGTTTTCAGTCATATACTTATTTTCCATATTAAATAAAAAAAAAATTTTTTCAAATAAATCGGCAATAGAAGGGAAAAATAATAAATATATATATGAAACACATTTTTTATGCGATTGCGACAAGGGCATTTAACTGTGATTTGCTTGGAGTTCGAGGCAGACATTGTTATTGGTATTGACGCTGGTTCCCGAGTAGTTGAAGCCCCTTACTTTTTTGAAATTATAACCTTTAATAGTGGCGTGTTGCCTGCGCTGCTCAGCTGCTTTAGTTGCAGTATAGAACACCGTCTGGAAAATGCTGCAGGAGTTTGTGAGTTTATATGCCTGCTCAAGCCCAAGCTCCGGACAAAGTACAGCAGCAACTGGTCCTTATTTCATTTTAGATCTGGTCAAAAAGTAATGGCCTAAAATGAAAGCGTGTGGACTATTTCACAATTTTTACTATCAGACATGTTCTGCAACTCACATCCGAGTGAAATTCAACAAAATTCAAATTGACTTCGTATTGAAAGGGGTTGAAATTCACTCGGAAGTGAATTGCGGAACCTTTCTGTATAACTTTTAGAAGGTTCTTTCCCTAACAATCCGGACCGGATCCGGTAATTAGAGAATAAGCGAAAAGTTTACTCTCAAAAGTGGAAAATGTCCAGAAGTACGGGAACGCAAAAAAAACCTCATTTCGTGCCCAGAATTTGAGAAACAGCTGATTCACGTTTTTTTTTTGTTTTTGTCACTTAAATGCAAAAACTTGGAAATTCAATTCTGGTTTAACAAATTTGATTTTAAGTATATAAAGGTTGAAAATACATCAACAGGCCATTCACTATTCCTTAAAAGCACGTAAATGCAGGCCACATATGTATAAACACAAAACAGCTGATTTGCATTTTGACACTTTATCCATTTTAACCCGAAGAAAAAGTCTGGGCTGTTTCGCGCAGGCAGAAGAAGATACTTACGATCCAATACGTTCCAATTTTCGCTCTCTATTACCCATTTTTTTGAGTACGGGAATGATTTCTGGGCTATTTTGGGCACCCACGGGTCCCACGATCTGGCAACGCTACGGTAGACCTTCGTAGCGCTCTCTTCCACATTCAAGCTCCAACGTCAATTTAGTGTCCATAATAACTTCTAAATGTTTGGTAAATGGTTTAGAAGTTAGAAGACTATTTCCTAGTTTGGGTGGACACTAATATGGAACCATAGAAAGGTACAAAGTATTTAACTCATAGAGTTTCAACATCTTCCAGAAATAGTAAGGGCTAGATAATCAGCATAAGCTCTTATAGTGTGAGACCACCATACCTCTCATCTCACTATGAGGTGTTGCTCTGTTTGACTTCTTTGGCATCGCCACTGAACTCCAATAGGCTATCGCTATCCGGCTATGCTGAACATTGGCAATTCAGTTACATGTGGGGCAGAATTAACTGCAATGGAGAATCAGTCCAGCTCCGCCATTAATGTCTCGATGGAGATGTTATTGAATTGATCATTATTACATGCAATCCTTGCTTATGCTGCCGAGGTAGGCGATGATAAAATGTGCTAAATATCACTCGCTAGGACCCAGGTTCGAAACATGGAATCTTTTTCAAGAAAAATTTTAACACTGAAAACATATGCCGTTGGTGTAACTGTACATAAATATGTCCTTTCATTTGAGTGACACCATCAAAGCCTGCATCGCAAATTAGAAGGTACCCAATTGAACCATGCAGAATATTTTTCCGAAAACATTACATGATTTCTTTATGAGAAATATTAAGCACATTTAACTCCAGTACCTAGAGCCGGCCATAACCAATTAGGCGCCACGGGCGAAAAATGCATTGGCGCCATTTCATATTTCATAATAAAAAAAAAAATTAATTTTGTGCCAAATGTTTATTGACACTGTTTACAGTGAGTGGTTAGGGGTGCAATGGCAAACCTTCGAAAAAAGCCAAACTTCGTAAATAATCTTGTTTGAGACGCAAGTGGGTTTTAATCACTTTTGATTTGGAAAAGATACGTTAACTATTTGCATGAAGAATGTGCTTTTTGTTAAAGTGTTGCCGGAAGATATTGCCGGACTGACTTCGAGACTTGTAATTTCGTCGCACAACAAATTTCAATCATAATCAGATTCATCAGAGTTGATCATTAACCTTTCTTGACATCCTTCATTTTGTACTTCGTACCCTTTTTTTAGATAAGTAATTTGTTCATCAACAGCATTTTCACCCGGTCATCTTTTAATGCGCCATATGCTGGTAAGCCAGTCTCATCTAGAGCTGCCAACCGTACTATAATATATAGTATTGTACTATTTTTCCGGTCGGCGTACTATATACTGTTAACATAACAGAAAAGTAATTAACAAATTTACTTAAAATTATTTTATTTCTATTCTCTATTCAAACAACTTCGGCATTCGTAAAATTTTCAATCACTTAAAAATCGTTTTTCCCTTTTTCTTTTAAATAAAATACTATATATATTTGAAGTGAACAAAATATTTTTTTTTTTTTGGAAAAGTCCTATAAATATCTTAGAAAATGTTGACAACCCTAGTCTCATCTCAAGTAAATACAAAATATGTAAATTAGTGACTCTTTTTGTGACTAGAGACGATTTGGGTATTCAGTAAGGAAAAGTCGCAAAAATTTCACCAGAAATGTGTGTTGGAAAAAAACAGAGACAGTCGCTGACAGCATGTACATATGTATGTATGTCATTTATCTCGCGCTGCTCCTAGTTCGACTTCTTGGGCAGCGGAATTTTGAATTTTTTTTAATTAATACGGTCATAACAACGCAGTCTCCATTATAACGGTTAAAAATTATTTCTGATTGAAAAAGTCTGTAGAAATTCAAATTTAACGATTATTCTCTTCTCAGTTTCGTTGTTGGCGTTTCCGACGGGTAGGAGTACGATGTATTGTGCAACGATTTTCCGTCATCGCTTGTCAAATTTGGTTTGGAGACAAACCGGTTTCGGCGTTGTGCCATCTTCAGTGGAATTTTTCGAAAAATCTCTCCTATTTAATAGTTATTTTCTGCCGGCGATAGTTTTTGATGATTTGGGTTCAACAAATTAGTTCGAAAGAAAATTTAAAAAATGCTCTACCAAACTCGTCAAACTAACAACGACCAACTTATGGTTTGTGCAGCTACTTCCGAGAGAAAAAGTAAATGCAAAAATGTGAGCACCTAATAATAAATTCTAAATGTCTTTTTAAGCTTATAAATGCTTGCAATCCCTTAAGATAAGTAAATATATATTAACTCTGGTCTTATGGACATAGTTATCCTTAAAGTCCCTAAGTACAAACATCTCAAAAATTGTGCAATGAAAGTGGTATGTGCATACCCTGCAGAAAAAAATATAAATTGATTAAGACAACCAACTTTTAGTTAGCTTTTTTGCGGTATTTCGATAAGTATACTCACTATTTTGCGGCCAACGCCCTTCAAACGTAGCTAGTTACGACCAAAGGAAATAGTTAATAAATAGTTACCACTAGTCGACTGCTAGTTAATATTTAGCTATAAACTAGTCCAATTTCCTGCAGGGTATGTCCACAGCAGCTCAGCAGCCGTCGGCATTTGAAATCGATGCGTTTAGTTTGAAATGGAAACACCTTTATAATCCTAGGCGCCTCATCAGCTTAAGTACGGCTTTATAAATTTTTGCGCTTCAATTGGTGTCAACACAATTTGAAAAACGAGATGAAGTAGAAAAAAACAACACGCTAAATGTGACAACAAATGTGCCTATACCTCCACAGCTTATAGAAAAAAATAAACAACTGCCAAATTCGCTTTCGAAATTGTCAAACCAATGAATGCAGTTTTTGTCTAATTCCAAAAAAAGCGAAATCAAAAGTTGATTGCAACTAACTGCACTGAGGCATAAGAATGCGGATCAAGAGGCATGCGAATCTAAGCTGTGGAAACCGAATTGCACAAACATACATTTGTAGATACATACATATGTACATACATACATATATAAATTCATATGTACATTTGTCTTTATACACATGCTTTTGTGTAGTTTTATAAAGTGCCCACATAAGCCCATCAACTCACCTTACATATGTACATATACATACATACTATATGTATTTAGGCGTATGCATTTATCCCTCTTCGGTGATTTTACGCTTCGTAAGCGCCGTTGCGCATGCGCAACAAAACCAATGCAATTGCTGTGCATTTAAGCGCTCTTAATTGATTTTCCACTCCAAACTGCGAATGTATGTGTACTCGGTTTGGTATTTATAAATGCAACTGATCGCCCCACCACAGCCACTCAACCGCACTGATCGGATTTGCAAAACAATTTAACAATTATTTGTATCAATAGCGGTTTTGCAATTGACAGACTCCATTTGAGTGTTTGATTTGATTTGTTTTTTTTTTGTTTCTATTGAATTTTTACCAACGTGTCTACATATCTACATGCATCCATTTGAAGTTTGCATCAACAGATTTTTACGATTCATTACAAAAAAAAAAAACGAATACCTTCTACGGCTACTGGCAATTTTACGCCAAATCTCTTTTAAGTTTGATTTAAATAAATATTTATTTTACGATTATGGCGCAGTAACTCTCTTTTCACTCACTTAATAAATAAATACATACCCATGTATTGAAACGCATGTGCATGGGTACATATGTACGTATGTATGTAATGTATGCATGTATGAAGGCAATCTTATATAGGTATACACTTATATGTATGTATGTACGCAAATGCGTTTCTAAATTAATACTCACCATAAATTTTAATTAGTATCGATTTTTATGTTTCATTATTCATTGCTGACGACCGCATCGTTGGCGATACGATCTTTATGTCCAGCGAAGTGTGCTCATAAATTTGTTAGCTTGAGTGTTTTTTATTTATTTATTTATTAATTTTTTCCACTTGTTTGTGTTCCACTTGATATTCTCATTTGATTTGGAGCGTTAACGAAACCATAAAAGCTTAGAGCTCAGACTTGCGCGCACTTCTTGTACATACACTTACGGTCGTATGAAAAATAGTAGGGACACTATATTTTGACTATTTTTATACCTTTCATGAGCATGAAATGGTATTATAACTTTG
>NW_016178387.1:0-7891 GCF_001687245.7 Rhagoletis zephyria | reverse complement strand
TTTGACGCTGACTATATGTACATACACATATTCATAGTACACTTATTCCAAAGCATGGTTCTCTCACCAGCTATTCCATAAAAACCATCGAACGTATGGCACACAACTGTGATAAATTGTTTTTGAAATACGTCTTGGAAATAACAATTGTTTATTTAAAAAATTAAATTCAACCGTAAAAACGGCGACCATTTGGTAATTTGTATGTATGGCCGAATGTGCAAATGGAAATGTTAAGAAAAAATAAAAAAAAAGAATATAAAAAATAAATTTATAGGCTGAGAAGGCGGGCAGGCGGGCAGTGTTTGCTAAGAAGGTGCCAAAACTAACGTAACAGCGGCTGATAGAATAGGCAAATTTTTAATTTTTCGTAGTAGTAGCCATAATATACATACATATGTACATATGTGTATTAGGGTACCTCGCCCAAGAAAGTTGCAGTTTTCCCATCCGAGTTGTAAATGTATTAAATTTTGAGATCTTCGCTAAAATATTTCAGAAAAATATTAAGCTGCTCCGATTTCCAAAAGAAAAATCCAAAAATCTAGTTAAAAAAAAAAAATAGTTTTTAAAATATTTTTCCCAAAAAATTAGCTTAGCTAGATGATAGAGGGTTAAAGCTTAAATGGTCTGCATAAAAATTTTGAAAAATTTTATCAACGGATTCACAACAGATAAAGAGATTTTTATGGATATTTTCAAATCGGTCCAGCTCAGATAAATCTGGATATTTTTCTGAAATATTTTGGCGGCATTCTGTAATAAATTGTATACTTCCGCTGAGAAATCTGTACCGTTTTTTATTTATTATTATTTTTTATTTTTTGAGAGTGATGCTCCCTAATGTACAGCAATAAGAGCAGCAATAAGCAAATGCCTGTACATATTTATATATGTACAAATGTACATATACGAGTAGTACATATGTGCAGACATTTTCTTACTTATGCTTATTTTTTTTGTAACTTTTTGCCTTAAATGCACACATACACACGCACACGCATTCGCATATATATATTTCTACTTATAAATCTAATGCAATTACTTAACGAATCATACATTTGTTCACATACATTTGTATTTTTACCACAGCGTATAAAAATGAATTCCTCATTGCTGCGCGTTTGCGGATTGTGTGAGAATTGACGTAGCACCGGCATTTTTATTATTTTTTTTTATAAATAAGTAGATATCGACGACAATATTATTTTAGTGCTTAAAATTTGCAACACGTTTTAATTTTTGTACTACTTTGAGTTGGTACAGATTTAAAACGTGAAAAAATTTCATTTGAAAAAATCTTTTTTGTTAGTATCTACTCTTTTTCGTTTGTGTGAATTTCGTTTGCGTTCCGCGTGTGGTGGAAAAGCGTGTCAACCTTTGTAAGTTTCCAATTGTTTACTAAAGCAAGTGATGATGCTTTGGAATCATGAAACTATTTACAAGTGATCTGCATACATACATATCTTAATATCTTATGCTGCTGTCAAATCTGCTGTAGTGTATAAAAATGAAATAAAATGAGACAAATTAGAGTTGAAATGTGTGATTTTTGACATTATCTACATTTTTTGTGGACTAACCTACACTATTACTCACATACACACATATGTACATGTTATGTATTTATAAACATTTATTTGCTAATATACTACATACATATGTATGTACTATAGACATAGATGCTGCCGTAATATTTTAAATGAAGCACATAAATACTACATACGAAGTGTAATGCGCCCGGAACAATTTTGTGAAAAAAGCGAAACATTACTCAGCTTTTGAGTTGTGTATACGCCCAGGCAGGCCAAGTGTGGCCGGCAATTTGCCAAGAAAAACATATGCGGAATACTTAGGTGGGAAAAAAGTCGTTGGTCCGCTGAGAAACTGCAGAAGCAGAGAGGGATTGAAAGATGAATAGAAACATGAAAGAAGATTTATGCAAAAAATAATGAGGAAATAATGTGAATATGAAACAAATTTTTAGGAAACAAAAAATTTTAATGTAATTAAAAGCAAGCAAATAAAAATGTAAATCAAATAAGAGTAAAATGGGACAAAAAAAATATATTTATGATAATAGAAAAAGTAAAATTTAAAAAATGTAATCAAAATGAAAAAATTATAAAAAATACAAGAACTTGAAAAAAATAAAAATAAAAATTTAACAAAAATTTAAAAACAATTGAAAGGACAACAATACAAAAATATATAAAAATACAATAAAACGAAAAATAAAAAAAAACGAAAAGTTAATCAAATAAAATATATAAAAAAATAACCAAAATTAAATTTAAATGAATTACGAATTAATGAAGTAAAATATATGAACTTAAAATAAAATTGAAGCAAATAAACACAATAAAAATGTATGGATATTTTTTAAGAGCTTTCATCGAACTTGCTCTCTATGTATGTATGTATGTATGTATGTTAGTATGTTTGTTTGGGGCAAATCTCGAAATTCATTTTTGACCAACTTCCCCATGACCTAGATACTTGAAACCTCACAGTTGGCTCAGAACCCAATGACAATGCAATACGAAAGATGAATTAGTCCGATAGGTGGCGCAGGAGTCGAGATATTTGGTCAACCAGTATTTATGTTCCCCCCCATCTCGTGCTTGTTTAGAAAGCTTGTTTTAAAAATATATATTTCTTTTCTATTGACTTATTTTTTTTTATCAGCCACGAAAAGGTAAGCATTTTTACATTTCTTCAGATATTTATTTTTTTTTTTTGCTCCAGCAGAAAAATTTACCAAACTTCAAAATATCTTGATTTGGCTTTTTCGGACGAGAATTACAAGGTGTAAGTTTCACGCAAATCGGCAGCTTCAACGTACACATTTACTTTTTTTGGCATTGTTATTTTTAAATAAAAAAAAATGTTTGGTCACGACAATCTGGAAACTCTGACTGCAGATTCGCGTTAAAGACAAAATTCCTTGAAAATCAGTAGCGTAGTGTCTCGGAAAAAACTGTTTTTTTGTGTGCCTGTGTGATTCCATAGATCACAGAAAAATTCCCCTACATATGCATGTTCTTCTTTATCAAAAATATGTTATTTTGAAAAATATAACACGAAAATCGATCCAACACTTTCGAAGTTTACCTCGCGCAAGGAACCTTTCATACGAATTTGGAATTTACAGTAGCATGGTTTCAAAAAATCCGATATCACTGTTGCTTATGTGGCCTTCGATCGTTGTCAACAAGGCGAGGTGGCTAATAAAGTCGTTCGAAGTCCACAAACGAAAGTCATATATTTACTGGATTTTTTCAGCCTGTATCCCGCTTGTAACCAAACACTACCACAACGGTACCCCTATTTCTCTGTAAAGCTAGACATTTGCTTAGAAAGTAATCAAATGTTACCTATTCTTTTTCATCTCTACGGCATCTGAACCCAGACTTCTGCTGTGAAAGCGCCTATGGGCCAGCGCCCAGTAGGGTCGGCAACGAGTCAGTTCTGGGCGTCGCCCTCAGGGTCTGGAACTTTTTTTAAAGCACATATTCAGGCCAAGTATTTTTTACGAACTTTTTATTCATGATAAAAATACACTCGGAGGTTTGCCCCTGCCATACATCGGAGAAGAAACTCGGTCAAACTCTATTATTGCGTTAGGGCCAATCTATTATTATCATTCGGACCAAGCGAGTTTTAAGGTCCAATTGCCGAAAATAATCTAGGCATATGTTCCTGTTTATTAATCTAATTAAAGCAGGGATCCTGAAGAGGTGGCATTATTCACGTTCTCGATATCAAAATTAATGTTTGCAAGCAAAAAGTTCTTATTGGCTTTTTTTGAAAAAAAAAATGGCTTCTCCTAATATTATATTTTTTTTTTTACAAACAACCAGATTTAAATTTTTTTATATTCATATATGTAGCTTGCGTCCTTCTATATACCTCTCTAAAACATACAAATTTATCTACAAGAAATCCAACGATCCCACAAAGATGTTGCGGGATTCTTCCATATAAAAATTAATTGTGGTTATTCGTTATATGGAAGCAAATGCGACAAAGAAAAATTCTAAAAAATCAACGGTAATTTTTAGCCACGTGAAACTTGCACATTATTAGACTAAAATTGAATGGGCTATAAAACTGCGTACTCAAAAAAATTCTAACACTTCTGAAAAAAAAGTTTGAAATTTAGGTTAAAATTTGTTGAATTTTTTTCGTAGTCCCTCACAAAGTTTTATACTTGCGTTTATATGGGTTTTGTTAGAAAATGAACTTAATTTTAATTGAAAATTGCTAAAAATAAATAAATATTGTATTGGCCAATACTTTAAGACGGAGCCAAGGTACTCGCGGTAAACTCCGAAAAACGACGAGCTGGGCGGGTTCAGAACCTAAAAACTGAATGTAGGGATGGGCGGGAACAAGGTCAAATATTTATTCCCGCGCTCATCTCTAATCGCAGTTATCATTAACTGACTTTGTTACTTTAATTAATTTAAACCGAGTTTTTTTTTATTTCTTTTCTAAGCAAAATTTAATAAAAATACACTAGCCATAAAAAATTGGAAGAAGAATAAGAAACAACATCAGTCACACAAAAAAAAAAGTTTAACACCGTCACAACAATGGCACAACACCAAGAAAAACAACAACAACAAAGTAATGTTAGGCAGCAAACCCCCAAAAAAAGACGTTGAACTCTTTGTGCGAGCGAACACTTCTTTTTTTCACCGATTTTTGCACGATACACCACCAAGCAACTTTCATAAAAAGAATTTCGAAAAACCAACTGATGAAAGTAAAATAATTTTAATAAATTGCAGACTCGTAAATTTTACAAAAGATTTTGGTTTTGCGGCAACACCTCGCACACTACAAATACGGCGGCTATACGTGCGTGCCTGCGTGCGTACGACGACTTGCTGCGGTTTAACCACCCCACGACCACTCTCGCTCGGCGACTAAATGGCTAAAAGACAAGTGGCAATAGTGGAGCCACCAAAACCACAAAACACCGCAAAATTAGAGACGAAACTAAGAGCCCAGAGCGACTACAAGTACAAATACAAAAACAAATATTTCATGAGCATCTCAGAAATAAAAGCGCGCGGTGGGAGCGTTATTAAAGAGTCTCCCCACCGCTGTGTTAGTACCCTGCAGTTTTGGTGCCCGAAATAGTTAAATCTATTTTATCTGGCTGAGAGCGCAAGTGAATCGAGCGTAACTGGGTGGCAGCCAGGCTGTGAGTTGCGTTGGCCGTTGCTGCTATTGTTGCCGCCGCCGCCGCCGCCGCAAGCGTTGGCAAGTGGAGTAGCCGACCAAGCTATTGCGGTAATTTTTTAATGGCTTTTTAAGCAGTGAAATAAAAAATTGAACAAAATTTACTACGTTTTGTGCGCCACTTTTACAATTTTTTTTTAACACTTATTTAATTTTGCATTATTGTTTTTTTTTGCGGTGTGGGAAATCTTGGTTAATAAACTTTTTATGAATGAGCCAGAAAGTATGAGGTGATTGCGTGGCAAAACAAAATAATATTGTTGATAATTACGTTAATGACTGCGGTTAAGTCAAGTTGACGGTAAATTGCATACTTCGCTGAATTGTTGTTGTACAATAGAGAGGTGTTTAATTGAAGAAAATGTATGTACATATACATACATATAATACTCTATAAATACATATTTATACATACGAATATATGCATTTCAAAACACTAATCGTCTAATGCGAAATTTAATCATTGAAATTTCTCGAACTTGACCTTGAGTTAAAACAAATGACCGCATGGTGGCCACTTACGTACATATGGATGTATGTACCTATGTATGTATGCAGTGGCGGATTTATCGTACAGGCAACATAGGCTGAAGCCTAGGGCGGCAGAATTAAGGGGCGGCAAAATTTAAGACAGCTAAATTAAAAGAAAAAAATTTATTTGGATTCAGCTGCACTTGAAATTGTGTTTGTGTCTGTAAAATATTATTAATGATTCATCTCATTCAATACAATTCAAAATTAGAATTACGCTGCGAATTTTTCCTTAGTATAGCAGTCGTTGAAATTTCCATTTAACTTTCATTCACGCGGCTTAGAAACCTGACGGCGCGCCTGCGCGTGACGCAAAGAAACAGCCGACACGCTGCCCCGAGAACGAGAATCATCATTCGCAGCTGAAAAATCAAGACGTAAAGAACTGGGAAAAAGAAGTGTTTGAAAGAGGGTTTTTGTTGAATACCTTATCCATGCTGATGTCGAATTTGTTAATTCCGTTATGTATTTCATTATTAACGAACTATATTGTAATAAAGCACTGACAATAACAATCATATTTGATATATATATATATTTTTTTTTTTCGTGAAAAAAGGCGGCAAGTTATGAATTGCCTAGGGGCGGCAAATATTTAAATCCGCCACTGTATGTATGTACATATGTATATCCATTGTAAAGCGTAACGGCATAAAAAAATAATAATTAAGTGTTAATAAGACAGCATAGATTTCGAAGTGAAAAGTCATCTACAATTGTCAAAAAATATTACTAATAAAAAGACTATAATTTCGTGGTCACTTTTGGAAATTTGTCGGGAACTTTCAGAAGATTTTGGGACTTTTCCTAGATTTCTCATGACTTTTTTGGCTTCTTTCGGACGTGATTTTTCGCATTTTCCAAGATTTTCTCGCGCTTTTAAAAATTGGGAATTTTTTGGCCTTTTCTGGATGCTTTCGTGATTTTTGTGTTTCATATTTCACAGGGTTTTTTTCAAACTATTTAAGATTTTCTTATCAGCAATTTTACTTTTGGGGTGTCAATATCTAGATTTATCCAAAAACTAACAGGTAGCTAACAACCCGTAAATACCTAAAAGAAACTGAGCAAGTTTTCCAATATTAAGACAACAATATGAACATTAAACAGAAACTTGATAAATTCTTAGCCCTACTTAGTAAAATGGTAAATTTTTTTCGATTTTTTTTTTTATCACAAAAGAAAATAAATTGTTTTATTTCAAAATCAACCGCTATTTAAAAAAATATATTATACATTAATAGACTAGCCCAATAAAACTTACGTATACATACAGATTTATTCTCAATATACATCTTTTTGTTTAATTTTTTTTTTTTGTTTTCATATTCAACAATTTGTTATTAGACCAAAAAAATAGCAAAACCCTTTTTGTCGCTAACTGCGTATATCATTCCATGAGTACCCTTTTTAGAAAAAATTTAAGTATGCAGTTTTGTAGCGCATTTTCCTTCAGTTTTTAGAGTTTCTAAAATATTGCAAAAAACGCAATGTTTTTACAATTTGACCTAGTTTTTCTCAAAATCTTGAGCTGATGGAAACTCTACACACGGATTCGTAATCAGCACAGAAAAGACAATCAAAATCAGCTGGACCATTTTGAGCAACAAAATGTTTTCCTATGTTTTGTTCCCTTGTGTACTAAATTTCAAAACATGGTGGACAGTGGAAGCAGTTATTAATTTTTTAGAGTTACATATATGGTAATAGTCGCTATCTTTTTTTCTTCCGAATTCAGTTTAGAAGGTTTCAATGTATCTACCGTATTTTTTTTTTTAATATCTGCTAGGCGGAGAACATTGTTGTCCTTTAAAAGGATATACATATGTATTAAAAAAAATATATATAAATTTTCCTAAAAACATGCTTAGAACATTGCTAAAAACTAATTGTCCTTTAAAAGGATATATGTATTAAAAAACAACTAAAAAAATATATTTTCTTAAAAATTTTACATAAGTATACTAAAATATAGTAATTACCTTTAGTTTTTGGTATTTTTTGTTCAATTTATTTATATCGTCGATCAACAATGAATTTTTGAAAAAGAAAATGTTCTTAAAATTTTTTTGCGAATAACTTTTGCTCGTCTTACTCTTAATCTTCT
>NW_016178382.1:0-7895 GCF_001687245.7 Rhagoletis zephyria | reverse complement strand
TTTGTCTATATCTATCTCGATTCGTTTTGCCTGTTACAAACAACCGTTATGTGAACAAAGTTATAATACCCTTGTGCACAAGTGCGCTCGGGTATAAAAATGTGAAATATCGAGGGTTTGAATTCATTAATACCCTCTATCTGCAATTTGCACAAAAACTAATTTCTGATTTTAGAAACCATCTGGGACTTATTACCTGTCGTTATATAAGGTAGCATTAATATCACTGATGACAGTTAAAGCTTAGGTGGATTTTTATATCAGAATCTCATCTTTGTGAAAAGTGTGCAGATAGGGGGTATTATTGAATATAAGCCCTCGATGTTTAAAATATATAAAAATTTTATTTGAACGTATACAAAAAATTAATCTACCTGCGCTACAGCACGTCGGGAGACGGGGAGGGGGGGCCGGGGGGCCCGCGGCGTAGCGTGACGCGGTGTGCGCGCCGGTCGCGCGGGGTACGCGGGGCGCCGCGAAGCTAAGCAAATTTAATGTTTGAAAGAGAAATAATGTCAATTGATTTTATTTCGTTTTTAAAAAGGTAATAATGTCAATTGACTTTATTTCGCACCAGGGTGGGAAATAAAGTCAATTGACCTTATTTCCGTTGATCTTATTACCTGTCACCGAATCGAGAAACTGGAACAGAAGAACCGGGTACTTTTTAGAATCAAAAAATGGGTCAAACGGAAAAGAAACTCGATTCCAAAAGACCCGAAGAACGGTTGTGGACCCGAAAAACGGTTCTGGAAGAAACGAAAAATGGTCTCGGAAAAATCGAAATATAAAGCCAAAGAACTGAAAAACCATTTCAAAAGAACTGAAAACGCTTTTTATGGAACCTAAAATCGGCCCCGAAGCGCACATTACGCTATGAGTTCTAAGTTGAGCATATAGCTACGATATACCCGATCTGGCCAACTAACATCATCTTCGTTGTTGTTGATGCTATTGACTTGAAAATCGGTTTAGATTTAATGTCACGCTAGTTTTTTTCTTCATACTTGATGCTTTCAAATCGCTGTCAGTTGCGATTTGAATGCGCTAAACGAGCAGCGACAACACCGAAAAAATCATGTTTTTAAATGGAAACATTACTATGTTTTAATTAAAACCTTGATGGGGAAAACGCGCACTTAAATTTTATTTAATGCATTTTTATACCTTTCATGAGCATGAAATGGTATTATAACTTTGGTCCGATATTTGTAAGTACCAGAATAAAAAGAGATAGACCCAATAAAATGTATACTTATATGATCAGAACGTCGAGCTGAGTCGATTTAGCCATGTCCGTCTGTCCGTCTGTCTGTCTGTCCGTGTGTTTGTATGCAATCTAGTCTCTCAGTTTTCGAGATATCCGGATAAAATTTGGTAGGTGGGTATATTTTTATAATGTATTAATCATTTGTCGAAACCGGAAGAATCGGACCACTATAACATATAGCTCCCATACAACTGATTATTCAGATATGAGATTTTTCGTTATAACTTCTCCATTTATGCAGCTATGAACGTGAAATTTTGCAGCACTTGCACCCATTATCAACAGAATGCTTATAAAGATCGGGTCACTATAACCTATAGCTCCCATACAACTGATTGTTCAGATGTAAAATTTTTCGTTATAACTCCTCCATTTATATAGCTGGGAATAGGAAATTTCGCGCTGTTTGCACTCATTATCAGCAGAAGACTTACAGTGAAAATAACGAAGATCGGGTCACTATAACCTGCAGCCCCCATACAACTGATTGGTCAGATATGAGGTCTTTTATCATATCTCCTCCATTTATGCAGCTAGGAACATGAAATTTCGCACCATTTTCACTCATTATCAATATCAACAGAATACTTGCAGTGAAAACAACAAGGATCGGATGACTACAACATATATCTTCCATATATCTCCTTTATTTGAACAGCTAAAACCGATAAATTACGTAAGATATTTTATAAATAATAATACAAAGTCTACTGAGAAAATCGTCAAAATCTATGCTGTATAAGCTTTATCTCCTATAGCACTGATTGTTCAGATACCAGTTTTTGCCATATATCTCCTTTATGTAGGAAACTAAACCCAATAAATTGTGTTACCGGTTTACATACCGATCACATAGCAGTGAAAATCACTTAGATTGGTGCCATATAAAGTATATCTTCCATAGATTTGATTGTTTAGATGCGATTTTTTAATATAGGTATGTAACTCCTCTATCGATGTATGCAGATGTATTCAAAAGCAGTAATCTGTCAAAGTAAAATTTGCAGATGTTCATGAAAGGTATGAAGCCTTCGGCATAGCCGAAGACAGCGCTGATCTTACTTGTTTGGTATAAAATATTTGTCACACAATTTATTTAATATTTATTTATTTTCTTGGCTCCACGTACAACAACAAGTAATATATAAGCAGAAAACAAAACCGACTTTAATTTTCACATAATAATGTAAGAGTACCGTTAACTTCAGACCTAAACCGAATTAGTATGGGACCACCTTAAAGGTAGGTGGTACCTTTAAAAAAAGAATTAAAGAAATCGGTTAACGTGCTTCAAAGTTATGCGGATAACCTCCTCCTTCTTTGGAAGTCGATAAAAAATATACATAAAACGAAATTGAATTTTTTGATTTTTTTTTTGAAGTCGATAAAAAATATAAAACGAAATTGAATTATTTGTGAAGAATCTCACACGAAAAAATCAATATATACACAAAACTAGGAGCCAAATGTAGTATAACTGCGTTTTGAATTTTTCTCTCTGACGTCAGGATTTTTTTTAAGTACTTTTAAATTTCTGGGATATGATTGGATAAAAAAATTATTCAAAAGATTTGGTACATTGTAGAGTAACAATATGGGTACCAATTAAAAGGAAAAATTCTGTAGAATTAAAAAAAAATTTCGGTGCACCAGGACGAATAAGTGTTGAAAATGTCCTTTTATTTATATTTGACTAAAATATATATCAAGGACTAATATATAAACTACCACATCCTCGAATTTTGTCCTTCTACCTTTATTAGTTTTAGACATAAAAAATTTACACTTCTCTTATAAGATATTGATAGTTACAATTTACATAAATGTATTTACTCGAATCAGTACACTTACACTGTACAGCACTCGGTTGGGTATTGGACCCAACCAATTTTTTTTTAAGAGATTGAGTCATAGGTAAAAAGTGATTTCTCCGTTTTTCGAAGTTAGCCTCCGAAATCGAGATATGGACCTTCGAAGTTCGAAACAGGGCCTTTGGTAAAATATTAATTTTTCTTATTATATGTACATAAATAACTAAAAAAAAAAAATTTAAAGCGAAGCAAAAGCAAAAATAGTCGTGCTGTTGCTGCTGTACTGACAGTTTTTCAAACCCTGGTTTAAACTTAAGAGCAATGATGTGCATTTCCTGGTATAAAATTATCCTAATAAAGTTGGTCCAACATTCATTGCATACCTCTTCTTATCAATCCGTCAGCTTTTCAATTGCCCTCAATATCCCTATGTTCTGGCGCCAATATGAGTAAAGTTCTAAGGGACACTGCATTGTCTATGTGTGAGTTCAAAGCTTTCAGCGTTGCCTGACTGTCAGATATGATCAAGAAAATTTTGTCTGAAACTTAGAAAAGTTTTAGCAAATTTTGCAAACCTTCAAGCGCAGATCATTTTGAGATATTTACATATATATTTTCTGTCATTATTTATGTGCATAGTTAGTATGTATGAGACCACATTTCATAACACCATAAAATAAAAGATATCCACCAACATGCACAACCACTTGCTAAATTGACTATAAACCAGATAAATAAGTAATTACTGGTTAAATATTATTGCAAATAAATTTGTGTAAGTACTTACATATAGTATTTGTGGCAGCTACTCTCGCAGCGCGATATTAACGCATTCACGCTAGTAGCAAAAACCATTACAATAACAAGAGCAAAATAAAGCACAGAATCGCAAATGGGAGAGAACTGGAGTGCAAAGCAATCGATTTGCAATTATGCAAATGTAAATTAGTGATAATTTCATTGGGTGAAATTAATTTAACTGCATTTATTAGAAAACAACGCTAGGGACATATTGCAAGCAAAACTAGAATATCTATAAGTATGTGTATGTATGTGCATTAGGGTGGTCCAAAAATGCATATGACAGTAAAGTCGGAGTTTTAAAGTTCTCACCCCCTAGGATTGCTGTACATATATCGAGAAAAAACTTTACCTCTGTTTTTTTATTTTGAAAAATATATATGTATATATATATTTAGAGGTCGCTCAAAGCGCTTAAAGCTTTCTACATTGTATGTATTTTATACGAAAAAACAAGTTCTCGTAGAAATTGTATAGAATTCGTGAAAGTCAATATTTTTTCGATCGGTGAGGTTCATTGCTCTTCAGGAGACTTCAAATAATAATATCCAATTATATATTTATGGGTGCCCAATGCATTTTTTGTGGTCTTTAGGGGTCCTATAAAAAATAACTAATTAAAAAAAATGGTTAAATGAATAATTGACTATTAATATCTAAAGTTTACAGAAGATGATAAAAGTTTTAAGAATGAAAAATATATATTTTCAAGAACTCTACACCATTTCTACAAAAAATGTTTTTTCCCCATATAAAATACTTGAAAAACTTTGAGCGCGACCTCTAAATATTCTTTGATTTCCACATGGGTCTAATTTGTTCGGTATAGAACAATCCTAGAGGGTGAGAGCATTCAAATTCCGACTTAACTTTTTTGGGCCACCCTAATGTTCATTCCTAGTAATCTGTGTGTGTGTGTGTGTGGTTAAAAGAGCTGTGCATTTGAAAGTGTTTGTGCAAATAGCTGAACAAGTATTCATGCATTCGCGTTTATACATTAAATATATTTATATTGTGGTGTTGACTGTCAACAAGCAAACAAATAACGAGCATACATAACTATTGCTACCCGAGGGAATGCAGAAAATAGCGTGCAATGCAGTTGCGCAAAGCATAAATTAATGCTGCAATTATTGCAACAACGGCCAACACATAAATGATGCGAGCAAGTGCGCATAGGAAAATGCTAAAGTGCGAAATTAAAACAAAAAGTACACAACTGAAAAGCATATGTACTTTAGGGTGGTTCTCAAAATATTATCATCTAATGCTGTATGGGGCACGCACCCCTTTACTTCAGGCACCGAAAATATTCGTTATTATAAAGTATTTGCATTTTAAAATCATTGCAAAATCATTTCTTTTTACTTAGACTTTTTTATTTTTAATCGTTACTTTATTATTTATTTTTTCGATTTAATAACTAATGGATTAAAATGTGATTTTTACAAAAATCGTAACGGCTACGCTCCCTGTTTTATCTTCTTCTACGTACAGGTCACCGATTTTGTGAATTGCTATGCATAAATTTCAATAATATTAGATTTCAAGTAAAAATTGTGTAAAATTTTTGCGATAAAAAAAAATGAAATTTTTTCAAACTTGTTAGCGACCTTTAAATGTGTTTTTTTTTATAATTTTGAAATTTTCGTGAAAGTCTTTATTCTGCACGTAGAACAAAATAAAGGTGTGCCTCATACAATATTAGATGTTGATATTTTAAGGACCACCCTAAAGTACTCGTTACAAGCGAACATTTTTAATCGCAGTTGGATTTAAATAAAAAAGCGGTTTAATGCTAATAAATCCACATTTGAATAAGTTTCCTTTATGAAGAAAAAACTATTTGACATTAATGGACTGTGGGGAGTCACGCGACAGCAGAGCAAGAATTAGAGATGGGCAAAACACTTGATTTTCTAAGGGACAAGTTGTGCCACACTTTTTCACGCGTGCGTGACTGAAATTTTTGCTGGCGTGAGCGTGCGTAAATAAAATCGTGAACAACTACTGTTGAACATAAATACTGTGTATGCTTTTGACGAATTCAAGGGTACAACAGATGGATCTGCAGAAACAGGTTTTGAAGACATTAACGCGTTAATATAGATTTATTTAAAAAAAATCAGAAAACAGGAGTTATGACATTTTAAAACTTAAGCCGAAATCTAAAGATTTTTCACTTCTTAAAAGCCTTTCAAGGCAAATTTAAACATACCAGCTAGCTGAGCAATTAGTGAAGGAGTTTTTTCTGTGTCAGCAGAATTCTAGAAGAATAACGCCCAGCTCGAGGGACGCATCCCACGTAAACCGGTTTTACGTCAGGCCCCGATTGTTCAATCATGTCGTCGGTAATTGCATCTTGAAGCTGTGCCAAATGCTCCACTCCAAGCGGTTTGTTAGCGGGGTCAACTGCAATGAAGCCCAGGTCGGCACTAATCACTTGTTGGCTCCAAATTAGCCTTTTTTTTAAATATTGGCCTGTCGAGGTTTTTTTTGTGAAAGCGTCACGTGCGCACCCGTTTCCAATTCCCAGTGCAAGTTTAACTTTTTTTTGGCAAATTTGAGTGCCTCTTATCTTGACTTGCTACGGTCAGGAGCTCTCCTGTATAGTCTCCTTTAACCGTTCTGACGACTTCGAGTAGACCTGAAGCCCCAGAGCGCACTGGTAGAGTCGAGAACCACAGTGTCATCAGTATCTGATTGTTAACAGGTGTGCTCGATGATAGTGCGCCTAGTAGTTCTGGAGCTATTGTCAGTTAGACGGCTTCCGACAACATCTCCGACTCTCCTCGCGTACGCCCAATGGCTCCGCCAGAGTTAGCCTAGTTGGTGATGAAGACGGGCTGACCGCTGCCGTGCAGACTTGGTTTGATACAATTTTTGTTAATCGAATTTTTCATTTTGTACCCACGTATAAGATGGAATGGGAAAAGAACCCCACCGTAATCCCGATTCCACGGCAAGTCTGATTGAAACTGGGGTAGGACCGGATTCAGAGTCCGCGTACTAGGAACCAGTTCCCCTGGCAATGAATACTTCAGCACATGTTGGTCCTCCTTATAGTTGGGGTAATTTATGGGAAGGAGAGACAGCCATGAAAACAATCCGAGATATTGTATTAGACCAAAGTCAGACCCATCGCCACGGCTGTCCTCTAATATTCTCCTCCCCAAGAGTTTTCTTCTTTCCACCCGACCAGCACTAGCCAGCAGTGTTGCCACTATAGACATGATAGTAGCTATAGCCTATTTCCAGCCGCCCCACGTGGAGAGTGTAGCCGCATTTCCTGCAGCGCATGCGAACGGATGTTAACTCCTAAGGAGCAAGGACCATCCGTACACCTATCGGCTGACTGTGTTATCATAATGCAATGGTTACTGCATCGAGATACAGTCTTACTCGCTAATTCCTTTGCTTCTTTTAACAGACACAATATATAAACTCTTCAAAGATGATTATTTAAATCTATGAAAGAAACAACTGAGAAACCCTCAAATTTAATAAAAGTATTATTTTGGCCGGCGTTTTTGTCAAATATGTTTACACGAGACGGCTGCTCAAGGTGTCATAATCAGCTCATTCGGCCATTTATAATATCTATGGTGTATTGATGTTTTTCTAACCCGATCGCTAAACGTTGGTTGTTTACAGTGGTCTATCTCCCTTATTGGCCTAGAGAAGACTGACTATTCCGAAGGTCCTCCGAATCTTTGAACCATCAGTGTGGCGGTCATACCATCACCTGACACTTGAAGCCCTACGTTTCATTCCTTTCTGGTTAGATGCTTAAATTGATGTCCGTCCCAAACTGGCGTAATCCAGTCAGTGCTATAAGTTAAGAGTAACAAAATATTTTTAAAACAAGCTTTCTAAATACATATGAACGAAATTGGACCATGAGTACGGGTGTTCCCCATTTCTCGACCACTGCGACGCATATCAGTATAGAAGTAATATATACGCAAAATATAAACTAAATTTGACCATAGATGGAGGATGTTGAAATATAT
>NW_016178381.1:2226-7896 GCF_001687245.7 Rhagoletis zephyria | reverse complement strand
AATACCCGGCGCAAGTATTAAATATATGTTTTTTCACCCTTCCGAAACCTTCCGCTAGATGGTAAGCCGAGGTAATGTTCGGCTCCGCCCGAACTTAGACTTTCTTACTTGTTTGTTATAATAGGGTAACAAAATTGTACAAAATGTTAAATTAATTACTGTACCTGAGCTAATTTAATTTTCAACTGAGCTTTTTGAACCCATTTAAATTTTTTGGTCAAACATACTTCCTTTTTTGCACTATTGAAAAACTTAAAAACTTTCAGGGTGGCAGTACGCAATTTTGCGAAAAATTATTAATATTCAATTGTAAAATATTAAAATAAGGTTTGTATATTATTATTATAAAATAAATGCTACCTATGTAAAATATTTTTTTTTTATTTAAATGTCGAAAACAGAAAAATAATAAGTGGTCCTTCCATTTTCTTCCGTTTTAGATGCACTTTTACTTTAGTGCTCCCGTTTTGCGCGAAATGGTATGAAATAAAAAGGCATTTCTTTCTGTGTTCGCCGATCAGCAAACAGCTCGTAACCATCACCGAAATTTTTCTCTTTTGAATTCCAATGAAAATTGGTGGCATATCCACGGCCTCAGCGTGATCACGCGTGAGTGACGTGGGACCGATGTGCGTGTGTAAGCGTGACAAAACCTTATTTTTGTTTTCGTATTTGTGCGTGAAGTGATATATTTCCTTCTTCAGTACATTTATAATTTAGTGCTTCTGGTATACATAAACTTGCTAGTCTCTGCATACCCTCCACATCGTATAAGTATGTTTTTTCTATTTGAATATACCATAGGGCTTATGAAAGCTGTGTATGATTAGTGAGATTTTTATATAACTCTTCCATCGAAATTCTATTTCCTTTTACTGTCTGTTATGATTTATAGACAGCATGTAGAAGATTTAGGAGTAAGCATTAAATTAGCTGGTTTAGCAGTCATCCAACGCTTTATCTTTAATTTTTAAAATTTTTCTGAGCTTTCCTAATGACTTGAGTCTTTTTGCTTTGTACTTCTTGTTTACTATTTGAGAAATTGCTGTATGAACTAAAAGTTTTTCGAGAATCATCCGCGTCTTATAAAAGAACTTAAAAAATTGTATTAAAGTAATACATACTTTGCTAAAAAGCAATGAGAAGACAGAGGCTCATATTCAATCCATACTTTATGAATTGGAATCAAGCTCAAACGAGCATATGTAAATAAAGTGGATTATATGTGTTTGTGTACTTAATCATATCTGCATGTATGTAAATGAATAGAAAAACACAAATTTTTATATGTATATAAATAGAACAATACGTATGTGAGTATATCACTCACATACATGCATATATTTAATGAATAAATGTATGATGAAAATAAATTGCCATTTGGTCACTGGATTTGCCACCGCGTGTGGCAGCAGCAGATGACGACGGTGCTAGGGTAAGGAGGTGAGGTAGAAGGTTGCACAGCTGAACGTATCGATGGGTGGATGTGTAAAACTTGCAATTACACACTTAAATTATTTCGCCTGAATAATGGCCACAAAAGCGCACCACAAAGTAATGCATTACATACATAAGCAGGTATGTATTTATGTATGCTGAACTCTTTTGTAACCGCATTCACGTATTAACGGCGTATTTCCGTCATTGTTGCTGACGACGTGGTCGGGTGGTCGTGTTGTCGTGGTATAACAATATATTTGCGGTTTTTTGCTACTTTGTCCACGTTTTTTACTATTGCGATCCCAGTGTTTGGAAGATTGCTCGGTGGTTTGCGTGTTGGAAGACAATTCCTGTCCGCGATGAAAAGGCGAGCACTTTATGGCCCTTACAGGCGATTACAAAAAACTTTGTGAGCAGGAAAACATTTTGCTTTCAACGACGGCTAGCGGCCATAAAAAGTGTAGAAATTACTAGCAAGGTGTAAAATATAGTGTTTTTTGTTTTTAAAAATGTAAATTTTATAACCGACTCCAGTAAAGAACCCTAGTAAAAATTTTTCTTCGGGAAAATTTTTATTTGAAGCGACCAACCCTTAGGACTAAGGTTGAGAAAAGCAGATCTTATTGTGATTTCGGCTACTTTATTTAAAATCGTAGAATCTTCAAGAAATCGACGTAACAATTTTGGGACCAAATTTATTAATTTGGCTTTTTTTCGCAGGTGCGTCTTATACGACTCGTAGGAGATATCTTATACGACTAGTTGCGCGCTAATTTTTCGCATAATTTATGACTAAATATGCTGGCTGGGTTGTATTTATTTCATTAAAGCATGTCTGGGAGAACAACATATTCAACTTTTTAATTTTATTTTCGCAGACACATCTGGTGCGCTTCGAATTTAACGAATGACAAGGCACATCACATCATAACTCATTCATATCGTCAACATCGACACCAACAAAGTACCGGTATTAGTGAGCTGTTGAAACCGGTGGTGGTTGAGTTAACAGTTGAGCGGTTGCTATGATGTTGAGTATTGGTGTATTATTTGTGTTTCTGTATGTGTTTCTGGACAACAACAAATTCGATGTTACATGGCTTATAAATTCCTTGTATAGAAACATGTTTATGTAGATATATGCAGTTGACCATACAGTATTGGGCAATGATCACTTCATCGGAGGCATCAGCAGCAAGGTTAGTCGAAAAAGCATATTACCACTAAATACGATATATCGTTTGTGAGAAAAATCCAATAAATCGGCATTCATAGTCTTTGAAGTTACACGCACGCCATGACGTATGAGTGACAACAGTGGCTTACCTTTAACTATGGACAAGCGGTCCATATTGAAAAATTTTTTTGTTCACTGAAATTTGTAGTGAAAAAAAATCCAACTCTAATGTTATTGGAATACAGAAACTTTTCAATAATTGAAATACTGAGTAAGCAGTTTAAAGCATGTTACATATAACTTTTTGCTTAAGCATTTACATATTTTGCGTTACCAATATACATTAGAACAAGTAATTTTTAGCAAAAAAAAAAAACCGACTTCAACTCTCATATAAAAAAAAAAAAATATATATATATATATCTCATGATCCGCTGATCGGATCTTAACCAGATTAGTATGGGACCACCTCTGAGACACTACGTTACCGATGCAAGAATTATCGAAATCGGTTAACGTGGTCCAAAGTTATGCGGTAACATACATAAAAAAAAAAAAAAAAAATATTCCGACGAACTGATAACCTCCTCCTGAAGTCGGTTAAAATTTAGCCAAATTAGAATATTTATAATAATGACCCAACTCCAAGCACACCTTGTGAGGAGAATTTTGTGAATCATGTTATTCACGAACCCGCCAAGAAATGGATTAACCAGATCGTTCAAGTCGATCTCAACTGAGGATGTTACTACATACATATATGTATGCAACACATGAAATTTCGGCTCCAAAAATTTTATTAGCATACACTTTTGAAAGCTGAATGAAAATTTTTTTCATTGCAGCTTATATATAGTGACTGTTTAAATATTCCACTATTCTTGTATAGTGCGAATGTATTCACTGCCACAAAATTTAGTTATAGTGCAACAAAATACCACTATCACTAAAGTTTTTAGTGGCAGTAAAGAAAATTTCCACTATCACTAATATGTATTTATGTATATTTTAGTGAGCTCGGGTGATATTCTAGGTATATAATAATAGATTGGCAATTACACATATCTTAGTGTTTGGCCGAGCTCATTAGCGCACACAAGGGGTGGGTTTTGGGGTTCAAACCCCCCCTAAAGCTAATAACCTCAAATACAAACTGTATCTTAAAGCTAAGAATCCAGCTCCCAAGGAAATCATAAGAAATATTTATTATAATTTCTGTTGCTTGATAAAAGCGCTTCGCTTCGCTGTAAATTTTCATGAGAAAATAATATACGACCATTTTTTTCTTGAGAGCTGCAAACTGGTTTAAGAAATTTTGGTAGAAGAAAATTTCCTTTCCATTTCTTGTCCGACGTTTTATATGAATTTTTCGTTTTTCTTAAGAGTTCAGATAATTTTTTCGGTATTCGAAATATTAAAAAATGTGAAATCGTGAAAAATTCACCATCTCTATCGAAAACCAGAAACCAGAAATCGAAAAAATTAACATAAAAGTGTAAAAATTTCTTGGAATTAATAAATTTATTTTTACTGACTCTTTTTTAAAATTTTTTATTAGGTACTTTTGAAAGTTGAGCTCATCTTGAGTTTATAGAACTTTTTATTAAACAAGTAGTTTTTAAGGAAAGAACACAACCGACTTCAATTCTCATATACAAATTTACGTGTACCGTTAATTTCTTCATGATCCAATCATCGGATCTAACCCAAATTACGGGACGACCCTTGAGGTGTCATCTTTCCAATAAAAAAAGAATTATTGAAATCGGTTCATGTGGTCCCAGGTTATGTATTTCGACAAATTGAAGTCGGTTAAAAATGTTTGAGTTCTGTTAATCTTATGTAAATAAAGTGCAGTTTATGAATTTTAAACCGTTTATTTATTTATTACATACTGTACATAAAACTTGCATAAATGTATTTCAAAGAGCGTATTATCTGAAGAGAATTTTCAGTATACTCCGGTGATATATCTTCAGAAATATAAACCCCCCCTAAAATATATTCCTGGGTGCGCCCCTGGCCGAGCTTCTCCGATTTGTGGCGTGCGTCTTGATATTGTCACACAAAGGGGAGGAACCTACAGTTATACGCCGACTCCGAACGGCGATTGTATTTTTGTGAGAAGCTCCGAGTGAGGTTTACCATTGTCTGCCGAAGGGTGACCGCTGTTAAGAAAAACCCGTTTTTCTAAATTTTTTGCGATGTTGCTTTCACCAGACTTTGAACTAGGGTGGCCAGATGCGCTGATTTAATCAGTACATGTGCTGATATTTTTTTATTGTACTGACTTTTAAGAACCCGAAATCAGTACGCAAAATCTACTGATTTTCTGAGTTTATACTGATTTTGTACTGATTTTTACATTTAATTAATATTTTTGTGAATTGGTATCATTGACATTTACTTGAGGTTAACATGTTCAAAAGAATGGTTTTTGACAACTCATACATGTGATCAGATTCGAAGCAATTTAAGGAACGTGTAAATGCAGCCCTAATTAAATTTAAACCAGTTTTCAAAAGTTGTCACCTTGAAATTGTTTCGTTTCCTAGCATTTCGCAAAAAACTGTCTGAATTCAACACCACATAACAGCCATGTTCCAAATACTTCAGGACATGGAACAGCCATAGTATTTCAAACTGAAGATGACTACTACTGCTTTTGTGCTTCTTGTGCAATGTAAGTTCTAACAAGTAAAAAAGTCTAAGTTCGGGCGGAGCCGAACATTAAATACCCGGCGCAAGTATTAAATATATGTTTTTCACCTTTCCGAAAGCTACCGCTACATGGTAAACCGGGGTGTATCCATTTTGAGTAAATTAGCGTCCTTAAATTTCGAAATATTGAAGTTTCAAGCATTTCTGAAATTTACTGTTATATGAAAAGCGGCCGTAATTTTAGTTCGATTTCAATCATTTTCAACGTTTTGCTTCTATGTGGCAAGTACTATTTATGTGACCACAATTGTACATGTAATACCTTTGTTTTGTTTTAAACTAATGAACTGTTATATTGATAATCCTATATGTATTTAAAGGTCGAATAGATT
>NW_016178381.1:0-1277 GCF_001687245.7 Rhagoletis zephyria | reverse complement strand
CAATAACCACACCGAGTTTGGTACAAATTGGTAGAACGGTTACCGAGATACATATATGTGATCATAAGTGGGCGGTGCCACGCCCATTTTCCAAAATTTTACCATAAACGTATTTCTTGGTAAAGAATTGTTGCAAGCATCAATTTTGAATAAATTAGCTTCAATAATCACTGATTTATCGAAGATTTCGTATTTCTCTAAATTACCGTTATATGGGATTATTGTCCTATTTTAAAAATTTTCGGCCATTTAGTATGCTGTATCAAGGCCAACAACTGTGCAAAGTTTGGAATAAATTGATGCAGCGGTTACCAAGATATACACATGTATTTTTTTTTTTCAAATAATGCGCTGTAATTTGGTTATATTGTTAATAAACGAAAAATGAGCTGATTTTTATGGCTTTGTACTGATTGTTGATCCCAACTGTACTGATTATGTCACTAAAATATCTGGCCACCCTACCTTGAACCCACTACACCACAGCAGCCGCCAATTTCAAATATATACCAGACTTTAAAACAAAAAAAAAAAAAGTCTAAGTTCTGGCGAAAATAAAATTTATATACACGGCTCATTATTTAATTATCGTTTTTCACTTTTCCGTAAACCAGGGCTTTCGTTTTCTGCTCGCAAATTCCCAAGCATTTCGATACCCGGCAAATCGAACAATCGAACAATCGAGCTATCGATACAATCTAGGGTATTTCGAGTAGATATCCAGACATATGTACATACATATGTTAGAGCTTATCGAAATTATTAAAAAAAATCTTCAAAAAAATTTACTTAGGTGGAAATGTTAAATATTAAATAGTGAAATAAAGTCTGTACGCATAAGAAGAATTTAGTTCTATGTATACGCTATATTTGTTTGTGTATTATTTGCGTTTGATGACTCCAGCTAAATGTAAACTAGCTTAGATATTTATTTTAAATCTAAATAAATTATATACACTGAAGTCCTTGACGACCTCTTCTTTTTGTATACTCATCGATGCAGCTGTGGAGCTCATGTAATATGAACCGGTTTGAGCCTTCAAGTGCCTTCTCTGTGATTATAGATCCCTCCTATTTCTCTCGAGAACCCCACATCTAAAACTAAGCGCCTTTCAGAATTATCAGGTCCTCAGAGGTCGATTCAGTTATAAGCTTTATGTATCAGGGTGATCGCAAAAATTACAATGCCCGAAATACTTAGTGTGATGTTCGCTAGCTCTGACGAGACCTTCGTACATAAACTTTCCAAAAACTTTTTACATTAAAGGAATTCGTTT
>NW_016178380.1:4847-7897 GCF_001687245.7 Rhagoletis zephyria | reverse complement strand
TATAGAATATGGTTGGCTTTTTCGCCCTTCAGGCGGCTAAGAAATAATTTAAATTCACTGTCAGTAGCTAATAATTTGGCTTGTTTGCTTGCTTTCTAATTAGTTTCACACTAAAAAAATGCACTTCTTAATTACAATTAAACGTCTAACATAAAAACCAAGTAAAAGAAAATTGAAAATAAATTGAATTTAAATTTTTTGGCAGTATTTTATTTGCTGTTATTCTTTTCAAGTCATTTGACTTAGCAACAGAAGTAAAGTGTTTTTTAATTTTTGCTTTTATTCAATTGGATTATTCATTCAAGCATTGATTCTCGTGATTGCTTGTCTGTTTGTGCGCATATTTGACTGAAGAGAAGGAGAGTTGTGTGTGACTTGCTTGGTAGCGAAATGTTTTCCTGTTGTGTAGGGGGCATTCCACTCTTTCGTAAGCTGCTCTCAAATTCGGTTGTGAATTGCACATCGAAGAACAATGCATCACGCGGAATTTGGGAGAAGCAATTTGTGAGTGCCACGAGAAGACAAATGTGTGAGTGTGAGTGAGTGTGAGTAAGTGTGAGTGTGAGTGTGTGTGTGTGTTTTGCATTTGTCAATTGCTGCATCGATTAGGCTAAAGTGTGTGGCACCTTTGTTGTTGCTGGTTGTTCTTAGCTTAGTCGTACTTCGACCTTCTCTGCCAAAATCAATGGCAGCATTTATTTCCTCTTCGCTCCTTTTCAATAATCGACAATCATTCTCTGCACTGTTTTTGTTGCTCTGCCTCTGATGCATCTGCTGCTGTTGTTGTTGTTGCTGCTTACGAGCTGCGTGTTTCAAATACCAAAACAAAAGGATGTAGGGCTTTTTGATTGATTTAAAGTTGTTTTTAAAGTGTTCAGCGCAAAAACAACAGCAAAAAGTTTTTAAGCAGTTAGTAGTGTTAGTAGCATCAGTAAAGCAGAAGCAGGTAATTTTTCTTTTGAAAACATTGTAAAGTTTGCTTTTTTGTTTTAACAAAATCCGCTTTACTTACCAGCACCCTGCTGCATTCAGCTTTCCTGCATTATTTTTTTTATTCAATTTTGTTGTTTTCTGCTACAAAAGAAGGACGCCGTTTTGCCAAAAGTCTGCTTTTCTGGCAGTGCACCAAAAAAGGTCAACCCAATTTGTTGAATCGATAATCGATTTAGCATGAGAGCATATTTCTTTCTCTTCCTCTCTCGTATGATGCTGGGCAAACTTTTGCTACACAATCTCGGTTTCACATTTGTAATCCTCTTTCAGGCGCAATTTTCGTCTATCATTACATTTCAATTACATTTCACTAGCAACAGAAAGAGTGGAGGCAGCAGCAGCAGCAGTGGCAGTGGCAGTAAAAGGCGAAAAAAGTTTTACTTTTACTTTTAATTTCCATTTTCACACACACAGTCAGTCAGTCAGACAGATGGAGAGCTGGTGCCCTTTGCCACCGAGCATCATCTGCGCAAATGGACTTTATCGATCGATTGATGGCGTCCTCGCCAGCCGATTTGATACCGAGAATGTTGAAACTTTATATATTAAAAAATCTACTACTGCCTTACATAATCGGTTGCCAGCAGCAGCAGCGGCACTGCTGCTCTAATTTCACCGAGCAATTTACCAGTTTTCCCATCGTTCATTTGTCGTACTTCCGTCCTTTTCCCCTGATCATCATCACGATCATCATCTGACTTTTTGTATTTTTCATTGGAATTCCCCCTCCTTTTCCCCTTTCCCGTCATCATCTGCGCAGCACACAGCCTACAGCGTACTAGCCACACACACATTTATCAGTGCGTAAAGAATCGATTTAATTAGCAGTCAACAAGGGCGTGAGTGTCGCTTCGCGCCACAAACCATCGTTTCAATTTTTTTTTTAAATTCATTTTAGCGTTTATTTTGTTTATCAGGTTGTTAAGCATTGACTGGTGTCATTTGGTTGATCGGCATCGACCGACGGCTCGGGACACAACTCGCAAGCTCGTTGTGCCCCGAGCCGTCGGTGCCGATCAACCAAATGACACCAGCCTTCAACATTTTGGGTTTACTTGGCTGGTTAATTTGCGAAAAATTTTGTTCAGTGTCATTTGGAAAATCCATCATAAAAAATACTTTTAGTAGTCCAGTCAACTCAAATTTAACATCAATAGATAGGTGTTTATTACCGTCGTTTTTAAACTAATCCGCGTCATATTATCATGAAAGATGTAATTTATAAAACCATAAATGTAAACGCAAAAAATCATATATAGAGTTTAAATAGGGATTTGTACAAAAATTAAAACTGGTTTTAATAATTACTTCTGTAAGTCAAATCAACCTAAATTTGAAACCAATAGATAGGTAGTAGTTAGCATTGTTTTCAAGTAAAACAATGTTTAGATATCATGAAAGATGTAATTTATAGAATCGTAAATGTAAATGTAAAAAATCATATGGAATTAATATAAGAATTTTTATGAAATCTGTAGCTGGTCATAATAAATACTTGCGTTAACCAAATTAACTTTAACTTAATACCATAAGATAAGCACTACTTTGCATTGCTTTCAGATAAAACTGAGTTTCTAAATCTTGAACGATGTAATTTATAGAATCATAAATGTAAACACAAAAAATCATATAGAATTAATATATGAAATTTTGAAATGGCCGTAATAATTACCTTTGAAGGTCAAATCCTGCTGAGTTTAACGCCAGTAAGTAGGTATCCGTAAGCTAAGTATTTAGGCAAAAACCGCAACTCGCTAACTTTCAAGGTGTATTTTTTAAAGTCAAAACAAATCGTATAGAACTTATTCGGAAAGTTCGAAATTATGATCTTAAAAATGCACCTGGTGTTCGAATCACCTCAAGTTTGGTGCTGTTTGAAAGATGCCATTTAGCTTGTTTATTGTGTAAAAACCGTTNTGAATCATCTCAAGTTTAGTACTATTTGAAAGATGCCATTTAGCTTGTTTATTGTGTAAAAACAGTTTCTCGATATCTTAAACGATGTAATTTATAGAAACAAAAAAGTGCGTTGAAATGGAGAAACATCATTTTTTTAG
>NW_016178380.1:0-4804 GCF_001687245.7 Rhagoletis zephyria | reverse complement strand
ATTGGCGCATTGCCAGCCATCTGAGCAGACTGAACCTCACTTTTTTGCCGTTTCCCCTTTCCTTCTTGCCTTTCTCACTGCAATTAGCCTCCAACTGCCATTTTGCCAATTTACCCCGCTGACACTGAGTGTGTAAACAATAGCTCGTCTCCATTACGTGAGGGAGACAGTCGAGTCGAGTTGAGTTTAGTCGAGCTCCAGTTGAGTAGTGGGTGACATTTTCAGTTCTGAGACACGGCAGCAGCTAACGAAGCAAAAAGTACAGACACACACAAGACTAGGCTGCAAGGACAGAGCTTCCTGATTGGCCATTTCCGTATTTACTCAAAACTATCCGTTTTTTAGTCAATGAGCAGAGGGAAACTTAATTAGCGCTGATGATGATCCGCTGTGATGAGCTGAAGTACTGTTCACTGTTGTCTAATACAATTTGGCAAAAACAGTGACAGTGTTTGGGATGAGTGCGCGTTCCCACGGTTTAAACTTTTGATTTTAAGGCTTTTCACAACCTCGTTTGCTGATTCGCCAAAAACTCACTTGATCATTTTTGATCGCCCATTTGTTATTATTTGGTTGGTGCTATTTTCTGTTTATGTAAAAGGTTTCAAATTTCTCTCATTCATTTTCTTTATTTTCCTCCCCTTCCCTTTTGGGCCTTTTTCTTCTGCTCGACGACGTTGATCAATCGGCGGCCAGCGGAAAGGTTCAGTTCAGTCGCAGTCAGTTCAACAGACACTGCATTTTCGCCTCATTTTTCATCAGTTTCATATTCAGCTGCTGCTGCTGTTTTTCGCTCTTTTCATTTTTATATTCCTTTGCTTATCATAAATTTGCCACGTACCCTCAACCGCACAGATGTGATGGTCTTTGATATTTTGCTGATAACTCGACTTCAAAAATAGTCTGCAGTGTGTGTGTGTGTTTGTCGGATAGGAAGCAAGCGAATCTGCTGCAGTAGTTGTGAAGGGCGCGGAAGCTCATTTATTATTAAGCAATTTGCACTGGAGGAAACACCAGCACCAGCCACTTGGTTGCTTTAAAGGAAGAAGAAGAAGAAGAAGAGGCAGGAACTTACACTCTCTGTGTGTGTCTGTGTCTATTAGGTATTCATATATTTGTGCTCTGTAGTCACTGTGTTCTGACTTTTGCCCCCTTTTATTGATCAGTCAGTCAACAGTCAGTTGGCTGGCTGGCGTCACTTCAGAATGCCGAGAAAAGCCCACTTTCAGTTTGTTTAGCNTCTATTAGTCTATTATTCATATATTTGTGCTCTGTAGTCACTGTGTTCTGACTTTTGCCCCCTTTTATTGATCAGTCAGTCAACAGTCAGTTGGCTGGCTGGCGTCACTTCAGAATGCCGAGAAAAGCCCACTTTCAGTTTGTTTAGCAGCTCTCTTTCTCATTCTCTCTGCTCGTCTTCCTGCCGTCCCATCGATAATAATGCCCCAGTACGGCCGTTGGCAAGCATTTCCTTCTTCTCTTTCTCTTCCTTCATCTCGTTTTGGCACCTTCTTTTTTCTCCTACCCATCATATTCCATCAGCTGTGAAAGATCACTTCTCTTTCTCTTTTTCTCTTGAGCGCGCATCTTTTCTATTCGGCCATCGAGTGCAGACCTCTGGCGCCCTCTGTGAGATTTTTAGACTNCATTGTGTGTCATGCAAAGCAGAGCACAGCAGTGTGTGTGTGCTGTTGTTGCAGAGTTGCAGAGTTGCAGAGCATCAGCTCTCTACACTGGCGCCATATTTTCACGGTACAGCAGAGTTGATGCTGCTGGTGAAAGGGAGAATGCAGAATGCAGAACGGATACTCTTGTTACCCTCTGTTTGGGTGAGATTTTAATTTGACGAGTTGGCGATGAAGGCTTGCGAGGAAAGAAGCTTCAGTGTGAAAGAAGTTCCAGTGCTGTAGTTAGTGAATACCTACTTGGACAAGGAGAGAGAGAGAAGGTTGGAAAGTATATTTGATTAAATACTTCAGCATTACAGCAGCTGTCTTTGTGTTTGTGTGTGAATGTGTGTGCTTAAAAGTGTACAGGACTGAGCGTCTTCAGAAAGAAAAGCCCCTCATTCTCTGGGTGGTTGCTTTGCAAATTAAAAACTTTACTGCAACTGTGTTAAAAGAGTCTTGCTCCTTTGCCCTCTTTTTGTTGTTATTTTCTTTTTACTTTAGTTTTGAACTTGAAATTTAAATTTCTCAGAAGTACTGCTAATGCTCCTGTTTAATGAACGCTTGATCGGGCTCGTTTTTAATTAGAATTTGCAATTATTTTTTATCCCATACAATGAGCTCTTTTTGAAGAAGGTAAAATAGGGAGGGCTTGAAAGAGTCAGTCTGCACTCAAAGTTAAGGTCAAATGCGTGATGTACTGATTTTTTATGTGATGATGCAAAAAATAAAGTAGTAATTCAATTTTCATCTAGTGCATTTTATTAGCATTCTCGCCTTTTTTCAGCAAATAATACAAAAGAAAGTGACTTACACTGTCGTGTGCGAGAGAAAAATGTAATCAAACAATTTGTAAATTGCTCGCTTTCTGGCCAGCATTTTGTTCACTCATTCCAGACTCATTTCATTCCTTCTGGCTGCAGACACAATTGTGCAGAGAAAGAAAGAACACCGAACAAATGGTAATCATATACATTTTTATTTACTATCTATTATTTATCTGCAACTTTTCTTTCTCTCTCAGTTGTCTGCTCTTTCTCTCTCTCTCCTGCCATTTTTCGTGCATTTGATGGTTTACCAATGCGCCAGCAGTCTTCTTTTTCACTATTTTTTCTTCTAATGAGCTTGGCAGTGTGGCATTTTGGCGCAATTGCTAAGCTATTAATATTTCAGCGCAATTCAATTCGTTGCTACTATTGGCTTCTCTTGGTTTTCTTTGCAGCAGTTTTGCCTTGTTTAGAGCCTTCACTTGGGCACAACTTACTATCTCCCAAAGAGTTGTAATATTTTAAATATTGACAGCACTGCCTGGCATTAATAATAAACAGATGGGTGCAATTATGTACTTTCTTCTTCTTTATTGCTAAAATCAATTTGAAAATTATAAAAATCAGCGGAAGCTTTCACTTTTACTATGATCTCTGGCGAGTTTCCATTTCATTCTCTGGCACAAGTTGTCTTGAACAGTGATTCACAGTTTAGCTGTATTTAAATTATTAATAATATTTTTAGTATTTTTCTTCCCAGTCACTACTTTACTGTATTATCANTTGTCTTGAACAGTGATTCACAGTTTAGCTGTATTTAAATTATTAATAATATTTTTAGTATTTTTCTTCCCAGTCACTACTTTACTGTATTATCATCTACTGGGAAAATGTGTCTGCTCTGTCTGCTGGGTTTTCTCGGTTATTATGCGTACATTTTTGCAGTGTAAAAAGAAAATATCCAAAATACTTTGTATATTTTGGCTACTGTGTGGGGATAATAAAAGAGTAGAAATAAGTGAAAACGAGAACATAATTGAGCGAGCCCATTTTTAAATGGTGTTAACGTGTTTTCACTTTTTCCCTGCTATTCAATTCAATAGAATTCCGTCTGAAATGGGCGGATTTATGATGAACAGAAAGAAAATATCTGCTGTTGTTGCTTTTTCTTGCGTCAAAGTGACGCAGTTACGACGAATATCCGGTCAGTGAATTTGAATTTACTTTGATGAATACACCCACAGCATACTAGGGCTTCAACAATATGTAAATGCATCGGGTGAAAGCAAGGATTTGTTGCCTTTGCTGCCTCTGCTGCTGTTGATTTATAATTCCGCTTTTGCCTCCAAAAAAGGAGGAGGAACAGTGTGCTGTTGGCGGGGACTTTCAGCTGGGAACCAGCAATCGGATGATCATTAGACTGTCGTTGTCGGGTAAACATGCTACAAACAGATTAAAAGAACATCGATTTAGTAGGTTTAGTATTTATTATTGCTGCTGCCGTCCTAATCGACAGTCGCAGTTTGGGTGTCATTTCGGCTTACTGTTCTTTTTCTGTCGTCAACACTGGTTGGCAACAATTTGCTGCTGCCGCTTTAGTAAATCACTGCGGTGTCGTCATTTAGTCACTTTTCCCATCGATGTCTTTGGCAAGCAACCAAACCAGGCAACACCAGTAACACATCTACAGATTTTCCATGCATAATCGCTGCCGACTGATGAAAAGGAGGCAAATTGATTTTGTCAGCCAGACGTTTTATGTTTGGCTGTTGGGATGATTAATAATTTAGCTGCGACAATGGCTCTGGTGGTGGTTGTGGCTGTGGCTGTTGTGGTCAGGGTGAGCTCAATTATTCATGCAGGCGGTTCAGTGTGTACACTGTGTGCTACTGGCACAGTTTTCTTTTTCTTGTTTCTTTCTCTCTTTTTTTATTTACATTGAAAAACACGCATTTTTGCTGTTTATAAAGAAGTTGTGACAGACTTTTTTGTTTTGCATGCATTTAGCAAACAGGTGTTTTACTTGCAAGTTTTTAGTTTGTTGACAAAGTTTTTATTTAGAATGGCTTTAGAAAAAACGTTGTGTATGTGTATTTAACCTGCCACAAGGTAAATATTTAAGTTTATAGTGGCATTTGAAACAAGATTATTTAATGTCCAGTTTGTTCCCCTTGTTTGTTTTTGTGAACTTGTAACAGAAATCGTTGATGCACTGTGAAGGTATTTTGAAAAGTAAATAATTTTATTTGAATGTTACTTAAAAATAGAAAAGTTGCAGTGCATTCAACCTTTGTGGAGCACTTTTATGTGATCACCAGCAACTTATTTTGGCGTTTTTGTAGCTTAAATATCCTTTTCAATGCTTACTAC
>NW_016178379.1:1334-7899 GCF_001687245.7 Rhagoletis zephyria | reverse complement strand
ACGCCGCCGCCGCAAAGCCTGTCGGCGTAAACCTCTAATACATACCTAAATGAAGCAGCAAACATAAAATGAATGTGAGAGCTCATCTCAGAATATAAATGTGTTCATCAGGCGTTTTAATATCATGGCACTTTCCACTACCTACATACATATCTATTTACTATCCTCTTGCTCGTAAGCCTTTAAAAGCCACTTCAAGTAAACAGCTCGTTTTATGATCAGTGCTAATCCACTTATTTATATTAAATGGACATCTCATAACTCTGCACTACTGCAGATGAAAATGGCGCGCCATTTCTTGAAGTGAAAGTATGAATTCATCTTAGGTAACTAGATAATACACATATCGCCATGATTCGAATATGGAAAACGATGGAGAGAGAGAAAGACAAGGGAAGTGTGTTAAATAGTAGTATTTCATAGAAGTTTGTACGTACGTAGTCTTGCCATCCAGCAATGCACACAATCCTTGTCGGAAATTAAAAATTGATGCATACTCCCACTCCCACTCGCACTCACATACACACACACACACGCATTTATTTATTTATTTATTGCGTGCACGTACATATATAAATTTCCTACGGCGTCTTATCGACTAAGATATTCATAGTGCGTTAAAATAATTGGTTGCCATAAGCTTCACGAGCACTAAAGTGTAACGAAATTTGTTGGCATGCATATGTATACATAGTTACATATGTGCATATACATAGCTTGCATTAATATGCATCCACCTACATATATATGTATGTATGTATGTACCTCAAATGATTCATGGAAATTGTGTCTCAGCTGTCGTCGTCGAATGAGGATTTTCGAAAATAAATTAAAATTGCTTTTGCTCGAGCATAATTTGCACACGTACGAGAAATGTGTGGGTATGTACATACATTTTAAAACCTTGAGTGTGAGAGTGCTGCTCAAAATGCCAGCCTATTTGTTACATTCATACTCAAAAGTGCAGATTTAAAGCGCTTGCTACTTAATTATGGGTGTTTATATTGCCCTACTTATTGGCTTTTCAGAAGCTCTACAAAATTGCTTCACAATTAAAACTATATATGCGTTCTGCGCAGCTACTATTCAAGTTCACAGTCTAAGTATAAATGTATCTGCCATTTGCGAAAACCGAAATAAATTGTAAATATGTAAATATGTAAATATGTTCTGTTGCACAAAGTCAATGTCATTATCTATATTAAAGAGCGTGTGTTAAAACCTCAGTCACCGTCAGCGCAGGGTTAAAATTAGCAACAGTTAACCTTGCAGTTTTTGTGCATCTTCAAGCTGTTGTCGCTAAGTCACTCGAAGGCATAGACACATAAACATAAATCAACACACATGAGCATATGCATACATGCATACATGCACACGAGTATGTACATAAATAAAGCTAGTTAGAAGAAATGTGTTACAAATAACATTTGTGAAGGTTACAAGTTGCCCACGGCCGAAGCAGTTTCATACAAAAATCATGAAGAAGAAGAAGAAGAAGTAAAAGGGGCTGCGGAAGGACGTGCAGGACTAGGAAATTTCACAAACGAACGAATAAACTCATTTAAATTATCATATGCGCTGGTGATTGTGCATGTTCATACATATGCATATACCTGCAAAAATTTGTGGGCCAGGTGGTCTACTGGGATGTAGTTTTAAAGTGTAAGCAAACGGACTAGGTTGCATACTAATAGTGAAAGAGCGATAATACGAGTACCGAGTACAAAATATCGATACATTTCATGAGTACTGATTAGTATCGAGAACTCGATATGTTTTCACAAGTACTGAGTAAGTATCGCGAATACAAAAAGGTATCAACGTGTTAAAAACTTTTTAAAATAATTTTTGTTTTAAATTAGATAAAAATTTCGAATGGAAAATGAAACTTGCCTCGCCTTGGATAATGGATGGGTGAAGAGGGTGGTCTTCGACTCAATAACTTGGCAATTCTGCAATATAACTGAGCTTCCATTATTCAATGTATTCTACCTTAATTGTAAATTCGAAATCAACGCCATTCTCGAAGAAAATCTTTTTGAAATAGAGCAAGTCTTTCCTTTCCGAGAACGGGCTTCACCACATTTGTTTCTCGTTTTCTACATTTCGTCAACGTTTTTGCAAAACCGCCCATCGACCAGTTGCAAAACCGCCTAAATCGCCGTTGTGGCAAAAATGAGATTTGGTAACCCTGAACTCCAGGCATCGAGACTTATGCATAAAAATCGTTAAATCGTTATTAAAACAACAGATTTGTAAAATAATAGCTAGAGAAAATACCGCCTATCAAGGCAATGCCTTCAATGAATAAACCGTTCTTTCGCACGTTTTTAAAAAGCACCTTTAAAAATTATCAAATATTCGGTTTATATAAAATCTTATGAAGTTCAGTCCATGATCCAAAAGGTGGAGTTGTCTAGGTGGTCCCATGTTATGCAGCGGTGGACCAGAGGGGCTCAGGGCCAATGGCATCGCAATGTTAATGTAACCATATTATCTCCATATGTTTGGACCATTTTGGTTACAAGGAAGCGTCCTCCTGTACTAGTATTTAACCTAGTCACACTTTTTGCAGGGTACATACACTTTCACTAAGTTATACTGACATACATACATATGTATGTGCTTAGTCATACATGTACATACATATGTACCAGTTGACATACTCTCTTCCTGAGTGAGTTTTTGTGTACTCCCATTGGCAACACATTAACCCAACATACTTGCACTGGTGGAAACAATATTGACATTGACACTTTCGCAAACGCATCCGTTTACTTTTTTGCTACTTTAGCGAAGGACTCGGCGAAGGACGACGCCTAGCCAAGCCAAGCCAAGCCAAGCCAAGCCAAACCAAAGGCAGTACTCAAATACGTCACAGCGGCATTGGAATTTTTTCCTCAAGCCAACATTCGGCACCACATTTGCTGATACATTTACATATGTACAAACAAGTGCTTTTTCAGTTCACACACATACAAACGCACTCTTACACAGAGATATATTTGATTGAGGACTTGCATTTGGCAAATATTCTACACCTTTCCACAAGGCAAGTAAATATGTAAGCACATTGAAATTTAAAATATCTTTATTTTGTTATGACATATGGGCATTATTTATATGAAATTGTGTAAAAAAAAGCTAAGCAGTTTTTTTTTTGAACTTTTGAAAGTTGCGGATTTTTTTGTGAGTGTCGAGCATCGATTTTTCTCCTGTCTCGCCTGCAAATCTGTGGGTCCCAACATACCGTGCCCATTTCCAGTTCAGAACTCTGCACTCATGCATATGTATCGATGTATGTATGTATGTATGTGTGACCTCATCTCGCATACTAAACAGTAACAATTGAAATGTTGACAAACGCAGCAAAGCTCCTTGTTCCAGGAGTAATCGTCGCGGATTTTCTGTGCTTTCACTTCGAAGCTGTGCAGAAAAATTTCCTAAAATCTTCGAGCTCCACAAACAACGAAAACTTAAAGCAAGAACAGGCAAAGAAGACAGAATACTACCAACAGTAGCAATCACTCATATCAGTCACGTAAAATCAACCAAATCCATCGGGCATCTCCATCAAAAGGAACAAGGAAATTGAAATTATTTACGAAGTATGTACATCATCCATTGTACTAAACAAAACTCTGCGGAAAGGTATTGTCAAAGATCTACGTACGAAGCACGTCGCCAACTTTTAAGTTTAAATCAATCGTACCTACCCGCTGCCTCTTTTGCGTTTAATATTCTTGATGGTTCGGTAGACTGGCCTTATGTTTTGGAGAAATTATCTTTGAATATTCCATATCACAACTTGCGTCATGTTTCACGATTTTATATTGGAATCCCGAAATCAAACTATGCAAAATTCGCGCCCCTAAGCCTTTCCGAATTGAATCAACTGGCAGATTTTGATCCGTCTCTTTCAATTGGAACAATTCGTAATGCGTTAACAATTTAGTATAACTAGTTCCTAAGCCCTTTTTATTATAGTCAGTAAGGAATTATTTTCCATTTGACTAAATTAAATAAATAAATAAATAAATAAATAAATGAATAAATAAATAAGATGGCTCTACGAAACTACGAGTAAACTATCCAACCAGTCTGCAAAAGAGATTTCTACAGTGTTCCAGAACCATAGAGAATATTACAAATTATGTATGCATGTATCCTTTTTGATATTTGTTGCGATATCTGCGAGCTTATTTCTAACTACACAAATCTTAATGTTTGCAAAAGATTCAAGTTAATTTAAAACGTGCGTTCATGAGAAACGCTTTCCAGCATCATTCAACTGTTTCACCTTTTCCAATTCAGCAAGTACTCTCAGCTTTATTTTGCCTACTTCCATGGCATGACTCCTCAGCCATGCCATTGCTGGCATTTTTTCGTTTTCATTCAGCAACAATTGGAGCCTGCAATACTTATATATTTTTCCATAGCATTGAGTACTCTTTTTGTACATATGTATGTATATGCTCTTCCTAGCCTTTCGTCGGCTCAATAGGAGCAAACAATGATGTCAATCTGTATGTCAGAAAAATTTCATAGTTGTTTGCGTACACGTTTGTACTTCAACTCTGGTGTCACGCAAAATATTTGAAAATTGTTTTTGGCAATGCTGTTCGCTTTCTTTCACGCTTTTGTTGTTGTTGTTGGTAATGCATTGGCAGAAAACTTATACAGAATGCCTACAAACACTCATCAATTTGCTGCTACCGAAAGGTTTGTATATATACATAGCATATTTGAAGGGTTAAGCACTTAGGCAAAGAGGCACTAGCTGCCTTATTGTTTCAATAAGTATGTTTGGAGAGGAAATATTGAAGCTGCTGAATAAGAAAGATATGCACGTATCAGACAGATGTTTTGTTTACACAAGAACTTCAGTATTTTTCGGCAGGAATCCTTTGCTCTATCGAACGCACAGAAATCGAGTTTTATTAAACAGGGTAGNTTCACGCTTTTGTTGTTGTTGTTGGTAATGCATTGGCAGAAAACTTATACAGAATGCCTACAAACACTCATCAATTTGCTGCTACCGAAAGGTTTGTATATATACATAGCATATTTGAAGGGTTAAGCACTTAGGCAAAGAGGCACTAGCTGCCTTATTGTTTCAATAAGTATGTTTGGAGAGGAAATATTGAAGCTGCTGAATAAGAAAGATATGCACGTATCAGACAGATGTTTTGTTTACACAAGAACTTCAGTCTTTTTCGCAAGGAATCCTCTGCTCTATCGAACGCACAGAAATCGAGTTTTATTAAACAGGGTAGAAAAAAAAATTTAAATAAAAGAGCCATGGTTATTGCCAAAGAATCACTCACATTTGAGTGAGAACTATAATATTTACTCAATTATTTTACACCAGCGCCTTGGTCCCAGATTCAAGCCAACACACTTGAATTTAAATGTTTAATTTTTAAATTGAAAACTTAATTATTTACATACCAGCAAATACAAAAAAAAAAAAAACATTTAATTAACATCAAAGTAATACAGGCTGGCTGCATTATAGATTTTTCCTCTTGCTGTTGTTGTGGTCTCGTTGGTGTACTCTTTGTAAATACANAAAATTTAAATAAAAGAGCCATGGTTATTGCCAAAGAATCACTCACATTTGAGTGAGAACTATAATATTTACTCAATTATTTTACACCAGCGCCTTGGTCGCAGATTCAAGCCAACACACTTGAATTTAAATGTGTAATTTTTAAATTGAAAACTTAATTATTTACATGCCAGCAAATACAAAAAAAAAAAACATTTAATTAACATCAAAGTAATACAGGTTGGCTGCATTATAGATTTTTCCTCTTGCTGTTGTTGTGGTCTCGTTGGTGTACTCTTTGTAAATACAGTCATTAAATATCAATTAAATAAATAAATGCCAAGCATTTGTTATGCAAAAATGTGCGCACACACGCCAGTGCAACAAAAACAATGTGACTTGAAAGTACAACAACTGGCACACTTGAAAAAGGTACAAACACAANAAAAAAAAAAAAAAAAAAAAAAAATATTCCGACGAACTGATAACCTCCTCCTTTTTTGGAAGTCGGTTAAAAATGTGCGCACATNTCCTCTTGCTGTTGTTGTGGTCTCGTTGGTGTACTCTTTGTAAATACAGTCATTAAATATCAATTAAATAAATAAATGCCAAGCATTTGTTATGCAAAAATGTGCGCACACACGCCAGTGCAACAAAAACAATGTGACTTGAAAGTACAACAACTGGCACACTTGAAAAAGGTACAAACACAAACAAATTGAGATATTACCATAAAAAGTGTTTGTGTTTAATACATTTCCATATATGTACGTATGTAAGTGTATGTGTTTGTGGTATATGTGGCTACTTAATATGTAAATTAAACTGTTTGTATGCAAATATTGAGAAATTCATCGAAATGGTCATTGTGTAAAGCAATACTGATTGTCATTATACCCGAGCACACTTGTGCACAGGGTATTATAACTTTGTTCACATAACGGTTGTTTGTAACAGGCAAAACGAATCGAGATAGATATAGACAAATGTATACATAAATGATCAGAATGAAAA
>NW_016178379.1:0-1076 GCF_001687245.7 Rhagoletis zephyria | reverse complement strand
AAATCTTCGATAAATCAGTAAATATTGAAGCTAATTTATTCAAAATTGATGATTGCAACAATTCTTTACCAAGAAATACGTTTATGACAAAATTTTGGAAAATGGGCGTAGATCCGCCTACTTGTGATCACATATATGTATCTCGCTAACCGTTCTAGCAATTTGTACCAAGCTCGGTATGGTTATTGTGCTTGCCACATAAAAGCAAACCGTTGAAAATTGTTGAAATCGGGCTAAAATTGAGGCCGCTTTTCATATAATTTGTCCAAGCTTGCACCGAACCGAAAATTGCAGCTCAGAATTGCCTTAACTTATGTTCGGGCCTATGTGCATAAAGAAAAATAAAACCAATAGGAAAAAGAAAATTGTCTCTATTAAAAATTTTAGGCTAAGGAATAAAACGGGCAAAGCTTCGTAGTTTATTATTGATTTTTTTGTAAAAATCCTATATAAAAGAATGAATTGACTTCTTTAATAAATCGTAAATTTCTTCTTTTTACGTTGGATTTCCACTATGCATTAAATGGCAAAAATGACAAATGTCAAAGTTGGGCATTAAAAAATAATCCTCCATTACGTAAAAAAATAGTCACTCTACCTTATACTCAGTTGTGCCAAAAAAAAATAAAAATCACCCAACAATTAGTCATCCGCCATACTAAAACCATGGAAACCACAAGTGAAAAGTGAACCGGTTCGGGGAAAATTGAACTCATGATAAGGCTAATTAAGTTAATTTCCACAAGGCATTTTTTCAGTTGGAAACTTTTTTTATTTTTTATTTATGTAGGTCTAAAAATTAGTGGGAGTTTCTTTTTGATTTCATTCAAAAGATAAACCCACTAAAGATAAGAAGGCTATCTTCTTAAAAATAAAACCACTACGTAGTTACGGACTACATATGTACATATATATGTGTATCTATTTTCTTTTTTTTTCAAACATACTAAAAAAACGACAAACGTAAGCAATGAAATACAATTTTTAACCGACTTCTCTATTTATATTTTTTCTTTTTTTTTTTAATTTAGTGCAAAAGAACTTCATATGCCTGACCGACCCAAGGTTTGTTCTAA
>NW_016178378.1:0-7899 GCF_001687245.7 Rhagoletis zephyria | reverse complement strand
TTGCTTTACAGCGTGGCGACGAACAACTGTTACCCAGGTTTGTTTGAGAAATAAAAGAGTCCTTTATAGATTTTGCGAAAAAAGTATTTTATTGTTAATTTTCCACAGATTTTACTTTAGTCGGATTAATTAGTGTTTAAATTGTAATCCTTATTTACATTTGCTAGCAGTGTAAACTTTGAGAGAAAAGTTCATTTGGCACGCAAGTCTTTTTCAGGTGACAGAAGGGACTCAAAATGGAGAAAATTAGCGGCATCTCATCACAACAGCGGCAATTAGAAGTACGCTTTAATTGTTGATGCCCAGCTCACAAAAATGATTAATATACTTTAAATATTATTTCAGAAGCGTTCCTCCAAAAATTCAACGAATCTGTGGAAATAATAGAGCGAATAACCAAAAGATATTTCCATTATGCTGGAGACAGGATCTCAAAACGGAATAAAAGAAATGTTTCACAGTCGTCTGCATAAACATACTATCTGTCATTTTGATAAGTTTTAGCAATTTATTTTTTTGTTACTTCATTTTAGTTATCTTTATAAAAATTGGGTTTATTTTTTAACAAGGACCATATAGTTCAAAATTCAAAATTGCGCAATATATGTACATATGCATGTATGTACATATAAAAAAAAATTAACAAGCTTTTATAAAAATTTTAAGATTTTTATTCTGCATTAAAGAAACACATATGAAGCAGGTTTAAAGTCCATTGAAGGTTGGTATGTATAATAGAATACACGGTTGAAGTGCCTCAAAGCATTCATTTTCTGTCATAAAATTCATATGGATGAAAATGCGCAGTACCGCAAAAAAAAATAACACCAAAAATCAATGTGAGTTTTGTGTTACTTCAAACCTGTGTTCTATTATACTAACATTTTATGAACTATAAAACTGCTTCCTATGTGTTTCTTAAATGCAGATTAAAAAGCTTTAAATTTTTATGAAAGCTTGTTGAAATTTTTTTATATATACATATATATGTTTGTATGTATACTGCACATTGCTTTAATTTTGAACTACATGGTCCTTGATAAAAAATAAACCCAATTTTAATTAATTTTAAAGATAACTAAAATGAAGTAACAAAAAAATTAATTGTTAAAACTTATATTATATTAAAATATATTAAAATTTTTGTTTGTATTTTATGACTGAAGGTTTACCTTATTTTTCTTTTTTATTAATATTTAAGTATTTATGTATATTTAAAAAACTTTGAAAAGAATTCAATGAATTAAATTAAACTATTTTAAACTAAAAAAATTGTTTTTAATTTTCTAGCAACTTTGAGCGTCGTTTTGCAGTTCGCTATACCAGCGTTCTTACGGGCTGCAGGGGAGTCGTTTTTGCGACCCGCTAGCGAGTCGTTTTTGCGACTCGCCGGCGAGTCGTTTTTGCGGCCCGCCGGCGAAGTGTGGTTTTCATCCGACAGCGAGTTCGCCAAAACGAGTCGGAAACGACGTCGTTACGACGTCGTTTGGCAAATTGGGGTACGGATAAACATGTACTTTGTATGATTGTGTGTGTTGTCACCGCTCTCAGAGCGGCGCTCTGCATGCTTGGGGTGCGTATGTACAATCATTTACATACTCAGATGTGAACAGTCAAATACGTGCGTAATAAATTTTTTATGAAAATATTATTTTTAAATTCGAACATTTTTAAATGATAATCAAATATAAAGTATTCATTTTTACTATGCTTTATTTCCCTCAGTGTAGGAAAAACTTTGGGAGCTGAAAATAAAGAAGCTCAGTTAACTGAGAGTTTCATGTTACTATTGATGCAACACGAGTTGAGATATTAAAATTTTAGTCTATCGAAAGCCGGACAGCTGCGAAGTAGGTGCTGAGATAGTTCCAAATCGCCCTCCTAGCTACGAGAGTAGGAGTCTTTGACAAAATTACCTCCACACCACATCTCATGCATAAGCATTCATACCTCCAATCTTAAATATTTGTTTAGCTTAAAGCAGGAAAAAGTCATCGCCCACTCGAGTGTGGCAAGCAGTGCCAGTAAAAAGGGCAAATGGTGTTGAAGAGCAACGTTTGTAGGCGTGCAAATATAAGCGTTGGTTGATAAGTATTTTGAAGTGAATTGAAGTGTACTCTCGCGATAATAACGAGTGAACTGTGAATACACTTTTCCACATACATACATACATATGCAGCAGTATTGTATGTATGTAAATATGCAAGTATGTTCGTAAAACTACACTAGAGATATTTCACAAAACGTCAGCTTGGCGGCATTGCTCTCTGTCAAACAACGCAAGCAAGCTAAGTGGAGCACACTCACACTCACATGCGCACACCCCAACCTCAAAGTTGAGCACCAGTGGTGCATCAGGGAAATGTGCACTTGCTGGCCTGTTGCACGCGGTGTATGAGCAACATCCAGTTTGTGTGCAATCTCATTATCGCCGCCTTTCGATATCGGGGCAACTTTCACACACTTCAATCACGGCTACAGTTACTACTATTGCTGCAACAGCTATCACCACTTGCATGTGTGCGAGTGCAAATGAATCAACACGGAGCGGTAAATATGTACTTTTACATTTGCCGTCTATGCTTGGGTCTTTGCAGCAGTTGCTTGACGGATTTGCTGGGTATTTTAAAAGCATTTCGCTGTCATTGATTTGCTTTCCGATTTTTTTTTTTAACTTATTTTATCTTCTTTCCCTTTTTTTTGTATTTTTCCGCTTCGATTTGTTTATTTTATCATTCGGCCCCCGTCTCCATCTCCTCGCATAGTTCGTTAGACAGCTTGCGCGGCAAGTGCCTTCATATTTACTCGCCCTGTTGGAGCTTAAGCTCAATCACGCTTCACAAAAAAAAAAGAGAAGAAATTGCTTTGTATTAATGCGATGCAAATGTTAACGCATTTCGGCGTGAATAAAAGATAAATGAAGTGAAAAATTTGAAATATGTGTACTGGTATTAGCTAATTTTTTCTAGGCGTTCAGTTTTTCATCCTAGGGTTTAAGTCTTTTTCAGCAAAAACAAAATATATTACTCTTTTAAATTGCGGTCTCTTTAGGCAATTAAATTAGACGTTTTAATTTTTGATGTAATCTTAGAAAGTTTCAAATTAGGATTAAAGATATTGAATATTGCAGCTGTTCATTGTACCCTTTTAGAAAACTTTCTGTTGTTTAATTTATTAAAATGGACAAAGGGGCCGTATTCTATTTTTTTTTTGCTGGATATTTCAATATAACCAAGAGTGTCATATTTAGCCAAAAAATCTTTATGAATAATAAAAACTAAATACTTTGCTGGATATTTTAATAAACATCTTTTCTCACTTCTGTGTTCTTGATGCATTGAGACAACTAGAAAAGGTATAATTTTAACCCTTTCCTCTTAACTAAAAAAAAAATTAAAAAGTTTTTTTGGGTAGCTATTAGGGCTAGCTCAATATATTGTACAAAAGTCCGCAAAGGAATAAAAGCACTCAAGAAAATTCAATAAATATTTTACTAGGTTTAACGGAATAAAACTTTTATATCATTTAAAATAACTTATGTATTTACAAAATAATTAATTTTACTTCAGATATGCTGGAATTAATATTTTATATCTTTTTAAGTATCCTTAGTTAAGATTCGCATGAAAAAAATTAAATTTTCTTCTTGTGTGCTTTTCTTTGTGGTTTTACTTGACTTCACGTATTTCTTGTACAGTAAATTTCGGTTTTGAAACTTGCGTAAACTATTCGGAACAGTCCAAAACTTTATAAAGTTTAATATTTTTTTTTTTCAAAAATATGAATAAGATTTTTAGTAGCACGCTTCCAAAAAAATTGAATGTACAATATATTGTACAAATGCACATAAAGGGTTAAAGCGGCTCCAAAGAGCACGTACATACATACATGGTTTTCTGGGCATTTCTGATTACGTGAGTATTATATTTTGGCATTTGCTCATCACTCATCACATCCGTTTACCAACGTCAAGCGATATTAAGGGTATGTATTAGAATATTGCTGTCGTCGATGTGACTGAGTGGCAGAGACCGAAAATAACCGGGCCATTTATTGCTGTGTCACAAATTGTCATTTATTACTTGTTATAAAAAATAAATCACTCACTATAGCTTTTATAACAAGTTTTTGGCTTATCTGCATTGGTTAGACTTTTATTTGATTTGTTGTTCTGTTTTACGTTTCGAATTGACATTTTGTTTTATTTTAATTTTTATTTTTATTTTATATTTTAAATGCAATGGTATCCATACATACAGGTACATATCGTTGTTTAAAGTACAAAACCGCGTATCAACAAAATGCAAAACCGCGTACCAAGATAATGCAAAACCGCGTATGTGAGGTTGCATAAGCTATTTTCTAGAGAGTGAAAACACTCATACTTCAAAATGGCTCTCTTTTTTATAAAACAATCACATTTCTTTCTGGCTAGTATATTTCAGGACGAATGGGTAAGGATTGTCATGTCAGTTACGCGGTTTTGTATTTTTAAGGCATGGAATTGAATGCAGTTTTCACCGATGTATTGCTACAGGTCTAACTTAAAATATGGAAAGAAAAAAATCAGAAAAAAATCAGATAAATTGATAAGAAAAAGTCAATATTGCAATATGGGCGTCAAAAGAAGAGGTTTAAGAAGGCGTACAGCGGAGAATATTTTTTAGGGTTGCCACCTTATAGAAATTTTGAATTTAATTTAATTTATAAGCTAAATTGGATATTTGCAATATGGGTATAAAACTGCTGAAAATATTTTTGAGGAGGGTTGCCACCTATTTGAAAATTTTTTATTGAATTAAATTGATATAATAAATGAAATCAACATCTATACTTATTTATAATAAAATTGTAACAGGTTGATATCTGTACATTATAGATATTAAAGAAAAATTAGTATTTGGTGCCACCTGTTCAAAATGCGAAATGCCTGCAATCAAAAACAACAATAAGAAAACCTGATAACATCAACATCGAAAATGGGCCGCAAACCCCTTTTTGATATTTGAAAATCGGACCGGTCTCAAAGAAGACAAGCTGCAGAGTTAGCAGAAAATAAGGAAAATAACGTAGACTTAATGCTCCGTGCTACTTCCACAGCTGCTAAAAAGCCAAGTGGATTTAGCTCTTGAGAACAGTTTGTGAAAATCCCACGAACATAAACTAAGAAAAGTCCTTAAAAATGGATCCAATGAAAAATTCCCCATTTTTTGATGAAAAAAAAATTAAAATGGGGGGTACTTATTAGAGTAATAATTAGAAGCCAAATCAACCATNGCATTGCTAGAGGTCTAACTTAAAATAAAGAAAAAAATATTAGAGAGTTGCCACCTGTTTGAAAATTGCAGTTTCAGTAAATTGATTATATGGATATCAAACTGAAGAGGTTTAGGAAATTTTACTGAAGAGAATATTTTTGAGGGCGGTTGCCATCTGTTTTAAAAATTTTAATTCAATTAAATTGATAAAATAAATGAAATATTACAATACGGGTATCAAACAATACAAAAATACTTTTAAGGCACAGTGAAGCATTTATAAACTAATGCCTACTGGGTTCTCAAATAAATAAAGTTTTCAAAAATCTCCATAAAAAAAAATGTCTCCATTTACATAGATTTTGTAACACCATTTATTTTCACTGAATCACTGCCAATTACAGACCACGCTTAATCTTAACACATTAATTTACAAAATACATACATTCGTATTCGACTAGAAATCAATAATGCTTAGGGTTAGAGAAGAGACCACATCTAATAAAAGATAAACCGAGAATAAAAGAACAGAATGCGAACGCGAAAAAAATAGCTTAAATGCGTTAGCCATTTGTTCGTAGATACTTATTTAGAAGAATGCCATGAGAAATAACAAATGTACGCAGCCAACGCATAGAATGCTGAATGGGCAGCAGATTATCGCGCTTGCCAGCTCGCCAGACGGTCGCACATAACGCCAACGCCATTAGTGGCATTTGAGCGGTTTTTGTTTTTAAAGTCAATGAAACAAAAAAATGTCTATGTACATATTAGAGACTTACGCCGACAGGCTTGCGGCGGCGGCGTGGTCAACTTCAAAAAGAATCGGCGGCGGCGACGATGCCGACGCTTCTGTCCATAAGGTAGATTCCAAAGAGCCATGAGACTACTAATCTTATATTGTATTCAATTCATTCACTGAATTAGTTTTAAATTTAAATTAGGTTACTTTCTGCTTGAATTAAAATGTTGAGTATCGGCCGCTGATGAATGGGCGAACAGAAGAAGATCTGAGGTGTGTACATACATCTCTATGAAGTTATTGGGGTAACTTATGTTTCTATCAATAAATTTTTGCAATAATCGTAATTACATTATGATTTGTCGCGGGGTATATTATTAAAATAAGGTTTCGTCTACTTTTTTCCAAAAGTTTAACCCACCAACTCCCACCAGAGCGGGCCTCCACTAAAATATTAAGCGCCAAATTTTTCTAAGGAGAACAGAATGTAATGAAAAATAGTAATTATTACCAAAACCCCTTAACCCTGTGTAGTAAACATTGCAATGCGCGGGAGCAAAGCCTTCCTGGAATTTGACCACCACTTTGGAATGCTAACGTGATTTTCACATAGCCACATAGTACCCCAGAATAAAATAACTTACGAATGTAAAAAAAAGTGTTTGCTTTTTATTAAAAGTGTGTTTATAATCAGAGATGCCGTTTGGATCTAAATAGATCCAACTGGATACATTTTTAGACGAATTTTTGCGGGATACTTATTTTTTCCGGTCAGTATAAATGTGGATACTTTTTTAAATAGGCCAAAATTTTATATTTCCTATAAAGTTTTTTTCGTTCAAAAATCGATTTTCATTAAAGATGGTCGCTACTTAAGCGTGAAATTAAAGCATTTTTTTTTTTGTGAACGAAGCAATGAACATATGAGAGATCTCACCAAAATAGGTATAAGCGCAATTGCTTTAATTAGCTTAAAAGGATGCTTTAAGCAAGATCTTAATATACATATCGTCGTTTAAAGTACAAAACCGCGTATCAACAAAATGCAAAACCGCGTATGTGATGTTGCATAAATTATTTTGTAGAGAGTAAAAACACTTATATTTAAAAATGGTTCTCTTTTTTATAAAGCAATCGCATCTCTGGCTAGTATATTTCAGCATGAACGAAAGACACAAGATAACGCCTTTCCGAAAGAAAGAAAAAAGTTATTTTCTAGCTGTTGAAATCTCGACGCCATTTTTGTTGTAAGAAGTAAACAACGAGATGAACAAAAAAACCGCGTAATTGTTGCACGCATGAATAATCATTTTTATTATGCAAATTCTTCTATAAATCATGTCGTTGTGTTAAATTATTCTTTACCTTATGTGTGCACACGTTGTCACAAGCGAAAATTAAGAAAATTGCAGTAAAAAGCCACCACCAAATTGTAAACAACGAACAAATGTAAACAGAGGGCTAATGTCAAAGTCGCCCAACTTTTTTCCTAAATGCGATTATAACGGGCTACTATGAAGATGACGTGATCTTGTATTTTTGGTTCATGATATTTCAGGACGAATGGATAAGGATTCAGCCAAGAGCTTGTGTGAGCAAATCCAATTTTTGGCAGCAAATTTCAGTTACGCGGTTTTGCAGAATGACGATACGCGGTTTTGTACTTTAAACGACGATATATAAAAAAGTAAATTATACTCTTTCTGCAGTAATCTCTTTCATATCACATATTTTCATTTGTTAATTTAAAAAGAAAGAAGATTTCAATTTAGTTTAAATTTGATTTATTTAAAGAAACTTTTATAAATTTTACTAAAAAGACTTTAANTTTATTTAAAGAAACTTTTATAAATTTTACTAAAAAGACTTTAAATACATTCTAAAAAAATTTTGTTTATT